>NC_040025.1:12722515-12752515 GCF_000972845.2 Larimichthys crocea
AATACCCCTGACGGATGATAATGATGATAATGATGATGGTGGTCATGTTTAAGATAAAGACAAATATGGGCACAACGGTTGACACAGTGACACATTTAAGGTTGACCCTCATTAAGGACTCCATTCATAACCAGCTTTAGGAACCGTTTCAATACTGCAGACACATTTTAGTCTGTACCAGAAAAAGTATTAAAGTTCGACACCCAGCCCCACTCACGCAGAATAACGAGCAGTGTTTTTCAATGCTGCAGTAATGACTGACCCGTCTCATAACTGGCAGCTACAAATAACAATTATGACTTGACAACATGTTTGGACGGACCACGAACGAACCCCAACACAGAGCAACTCCTTCAGCAGGAGTGTGACTGACATTTAACAGGATCAGTTAATTATAGCACAATGAACATCTCTGTTAGTTCTTCAAATGTTTTATTTTTGTTCTGATTTAAAAGGTGCCTGAGGGAAAAAAAACACTGTACAGTGGTCCCTGTTTTATTGCGGGGGATAGGTACTAAATAATAACCCGCAATAAACGAAATCCGCGAAGTAAGTTTTACAATTATTATACATGTTTTAAGGCCGTAAAACCCCTAACCACATGATTTTATACACCTTTTTACACGCATTATGTACAGTACTCTCTTAAACAGGACGCAAAACACAATGCGCATTCATACTGTACAGTGCGCTGTAAAAAAAAGCAAAAGCAAAATTACACTGAAAAAAATCTGCGAAACAACGAGTCTGCGAAAAGTGAACCGCGTTATAGCGAGGGACGACTGTAGTCATAAACATCAACAATATCTGGGTAAGAGTGCGATAGCTGACGCCAGGTCTCTCCCAGTCTGTCTAAATCTGTCCCAGTATCTGAGCCGTGGATCTGCAGACTCATTATCACAACAGTCTGACCAGTGCCCCATTTCCATGAGAACCAGCCTACTGCATCTCTCTGGGATGTTGTGGAAAGTTTCCCTTCTGTGGGAATGGAAAGATCAGTTTGCAGTTTCCCTCGCTGCTGAGCATGATGATGATGATGATGAGTGTTTATGAAGATGAAGACATATCCTTCAGGTGAGATCAGTAACCATGTCCGTCGATCACGCCGATATTTCCATCAAAGATTATTCTCTAGATTCCATTGTGAACAGGATGTTCAGCCAAAAGAATCTCAGACGAGCACGCATAATCTATTTTTAGACCTGGGAAGAATTTCTGAATATGTGACATTATTCTGAAGATATTTTTAGCTCTGTGCCATTAAACTAAAGGCCAGACCAGCCAAAACAAAAACAGCAAAGCTTTTCATACACTGCACTCAAATTAGGTTTGGCCGATGCCCTTTTCCACAGAAACTTCATACGAGTGAGCAGACGAGAGCTTCAGACTTTCTGAAAGTATTTCACGATGTAACAACGAATGAAAGAATAAATTCATATATGAATAAATAACTGAATGAACAAGCATCGCAGTGAGACGGGGAACAGGAAGTTCATGATTAATTGGTTGTTTAGGTCCACATACTGTTTAGCTAAAGGCCAAAACATTAAGCAGTGTATATATTATAGTGTAGCTTCAGACTATAGAAGGTACAGTGACATACAATGACCATAAATACACCGTGAATAAAAGTCTTTTAAAACAAAACTTTGATCCGCTTTGATTGACAGGTGGTTTGTTTGAGCAAACAGGCGTCATTCGGCCTGCCTCAGATCCAACACTGATTTTTAGATTAGCTGGGACTAGGGTTGCAAAATTCTGGGAATTTTCAAAGTTGGGAACTTTCCATTGGAATTAAAAGGAATTATCCGGGAACATATTTTAGCATAATCTTGACTAAAACAACCAGATTTAATGCAGGTCCACTTGAATATCTGCTATTCGTCGTTATTCATGTTTACTGCAGGGCTGTTGAGGCCACGCCCCCTACCTGCACAGGTGATTTCTGTACCTGGACCACACTTTAGAGCCCAGAGCACACAGAGACTATTGAAGACACATTTGAAGTCTTGGACTTCATAATATTGTTAAATAAAATAATTCAAACTTGATAAAGTTCTACTTTTTTTAATTGTTTTTTTGCATGATGACAAAACTAAATGTTTAGATTTATGTTTAAATGATACAGTTTGATGGGAATTAACTGGAAATTGGGAAGTAATTTAAACAATTTCCATAATTCCCATGGAGTATTTGGAAGTTTACCAGAAACTTTGCAAGGCAAGCTTCACAACAGCTCTTCAGAAACCTACAGATAACGTCACGTATGTCCGTACTTTATACTGTTAGAATAAAATAATTTAATATATAGTATATGACCCTGAAATGGACCACCCTGTGTGAGTTAACACTTGAGGCTCATAGTATTGATTTAATATTAAAGAGCACTGACTGTTTGTGTTGGTATGATGTGAAATTCAGACTGAAACAACCTTCAAACATCCCGGCTCCATGAGTGTGCAGGTCGGGGCCCAGAGGCAGCTGCTGGCCCTTCTGGGATCTGTGGTGATGGATCTGTCTGAGACGCGGAGTCATTTTTATCCGGTTTGAGTCACGAACAACACCAGAGTCACTCTAATAATAGCTGCTGTCGTTTTTTTTTTAATCTTAAAATAAAGCAGAGCAAACACGCTCTGTCAGAACGCTGTACGCCTGGAATAGTAATGAAAACGATTTGAGTTGGATGTTTTTATTCTGAGTTCAGCTTTTATTTTGTATTTTACTTTATTATATTGCTGCAGTTTCCATCTCTGGCTATATTTTCTTCACATAAATCCTCTTTTCTCTCTCTCTCTCTGTCCATCAAACTTTGTCTACTGTTATTAGTTTTAATTAGCAGCTTCTATTTCAGACTTATCTGTTTCCTTTTCCTGTTTTCAACCATCTGATATTTATCTCAGCAGTCAGACAGGTGAGCGACTCTACTTCCAAAGTTTTGTGCTCGTCTACACTCTGCAGTATTTTTCCATTTCGTGCCTCCTCCTTCTTCTTCTACTCATTAATCTCTTTCACCAATTGTAATTTGGTTCCCTTGAAACTGAAATGGCTTTCTTCATCACCTGGACACGAGGTGAACTCTGTGAGCTGTGGACCAGATGGAGCCACTGAACCGTCAGTTTGTAGCAACACCACAAAGAAAAAGTCAGATCATACAGGAAGCCTGAAAAAAACAAAACAGCTGTAATCTTCTTGTCTGCACCGCTGCCACAGAACATTTCCCTGATGATAGGCATCACGTTTTAAACAGCTACCTTCACGTTTCTTCTACGCGCATTCTGAAGTTGGCCTGGATGCAAAAACAAGTGCAATCAAATTCTTTTTCTGAGCCAGGAAAAAAACTTTAAATAAATTAAACTCAAGATGAAAATAAAGACTCCTCTCCTGACTGATATATCAAGAGGCCGATATCGTCTGTGATCAGGGTAAATATTGTCCAATATGTGCAGATATAAAAGCTTTTTTACTTATTTTGTTTGTTATTATTTTAAGTTAAATATCCTGTGTTTGAACCTAATTTGAGCCACTGATGCAAAAAAAACCATGTATATATTTATATCAGCTGATATATTTAAACCTGTATCGATGTGCCATCGTATATCAACCAGGCTCCACTCTCTCCACCCCGACTGCAGGGTGGTGTTGTTGGACTGAACATATTTGTGCCGTCTCTGTCCTGATTCGCCCTCCAGGATCAATGATCAACATTTGCTTTTGTTGTATCTTGATGAACGAACAAGCCGACAGCTGCTTCCTCCTCGCATACCACTTCCACTGATCAGAGGCGAGGCTGCTCAGAATACACACACACACACACACACACACACACACACACACACACCCCGCTGGCTTATATCAACACACACTGACTTAATCTGTCTCTGCAGATCTGCGTCTCTGCAGGACGGGGATCAGTATTGATTCTTAAGGTCGTCCTCTGTGCTTATTTTAGATTTCTCTCTCTCTCTGTGTGTTCAGACTCAAACTGAATGAACTCTGAGTGTCCTAAAGACGCTGTGTTTACATTTAAAACGAGCACCGACTTCTGTTTTTACGATTTCAACACCTGCCAGCCAATGAGAAACAAGCATTCCATGACAGTCATGATGGAGGTCAGCTGCACTGACCTTATGAAGCTGATATCAGCCCTGACTGATTTATGGATGCAACGAGCAGAATTTGACAGCATGAAAGTCACAGATTCCACGATTAGAACCGGTTAATTCATTTATAGCACATGCACGTTTTTATTTATTTGCTCGTTGGTTTGTTTTTGTGGTTTTAGTAAAAATGAAAGAAGGAAATCTCACGTTACGAACACGGTAACGGAAAGGGAACGGTACCTCTATTTCTGTGTGTGAGATCTCACATACAGCTTCACTTAAATACCTCCCATACTAAATCCTCACCACACACACACACACACACACACACACACACACACACAGTAGTGTGTAGCTCAGTGTGTAAGAACAGACTGTCCACCTCTGACTCCGACAGACGGATGCTGGACGTTCCACAGATTACACGACATGGACCTAAGGATGACTAAGCATCACGCAGATTAACAGAGTCCTCCTGCTTCTTCTCCTTCATTTCGTATCCCTCCTTTTCTCTTCCTCCGTCACTGGTTGGAGGTGGAGGAGTTTGCACCACCATCACTGACTCCCCGTTAAAACAGTTTGGCTGGTGACCCCTGACCTGACACAGACGAGAGCTCGTGGTGAGTTCACTTGCCTCCACCTGCAGCAGTTTAAGACTCTGAACTAAACTGTGTATCTCTGACAGATTAATGTGCATAATCCAGCTCTGCTCTCACTGGGATTATAATCCCAACATGATGTAACACACGTTGATGTGTTCATGACAGACCTGGTTATAATGGAGTTAAAAACACGCTGTATGAATATGAAACAGGGAGCAGACGACTTCTTATGAATGATAAGAATGTGAGCAGAGGAGGTAGAACGTCCTTTTATCAGCCTGTTGGGGAGATTAACATGAACCATAATCTGTATGAAACATGTTTATTCCTGCTGTGAAGGACATTTTAACATGGGGGCTTATGGAGACTGCAACCAGCCTCATGTGGACGTTGATGCGCGTTGGCTTCACTTCAAAGCCACGGAGGCTGACGCTCGACATGAACAGCAAAGTGGATGTGAGTGATAAGACAGTGTGTGTGTGTGTGTGTGTGTGTGTGTGTGTGTGTGTGAGGAGACCACACACACACACACACACACACACACGAAAGGTCACAGGAAGACTGTGACATGTTTACACCGATGGTGACACATTTAAAACCACATGAACTCGCGTTAACTATCATGCAGATGTTGTTGCGTGCACAGATATGAACATAGACTGTGTGTTTATGATAAACGGAAGGTCTCAGCGAGCGAGAAGCTTTTATCAGCCTTATACGATCACACACACACACACACACACACACACACACACACACACTGACAGCAGACACCTGGACTGTGTGGCCGCCCACAGAGAGTCAGAGTGGACACACTGCACCTCCATATTTGTCCAAAACATTTAAATTATTTCTGCCAAACCACAGATGAGAATAAAGATTTACCGCTGCGTTTAGTTTTGAAGGAAACAACCTGAGGACACGTCGGACGTGGAAAGTCGGATTTAAACGCGTCTTATAGAAAGAACTTCTTTACTACGTTTACTACCATCTGAATATTTGGCCTTGTTATTTATTATTTTTATAGTATTCCATCATTGTGTTTATTTTGTTTCTTTTGGAAAACTCTTTGTGATCTATGCTCGGCAAATGCCGTGTAATAATATCCGTTAATATTCATTTATAGAGCCTGACACGTGCTGTGTTTTTTATGCTGACACCGATACTCAGGAGAAAAAAACATATCGATACATCAGCCGAGATTCTTCGATTCACTTGGATATTTTACAGTTTAACAATAAACTTTACTGTCACTCTGTTCACTTAACAAAAATAAAAAAGGGTAATAACTATAAATATATATAATTATATGACCACAAATAGAATCTAAACGACCCGAGCATCATTTGCAGACGTTAACACAGATATACCTGTGATATAATATAATAATAACATATCTGTACGTTGATCATCGCTGCCTGAACACTAATAACATCATAACACGGTAACAACAAATCCAGACTGAACAAAATGTAGAATTCATAAATAGATTTTTATGAATCAGATCATACGTATAAATGTTGTTAGTCATATTACAGTAAGTGGAGGCTTTTTACAGCCTCGTGGTTCATTGTCAGAAACATTAACGTTAAAATTTATTTAAACTCAAGATTTTCCAGGATGTTTTGAAAAAATTTGGTCGACTGTTTTTTTTCCAGGCTTTTTCAGGTTTTCCAGGGCGCCTGGGAACTGTGTTGTACAGGCTGAAAGAAAAAGAGAGAAGTCGTGTGTGTGTGTGTGTGTGTGTGTGTGTGTGTGTGTGTGTGTGTTCAGGGTGTGGAAGGGAGGGAGGTTCAGCTCTGTTTTCACTGGAGAGGCATGCATGTTTAGACAAACACACACACACACACACACACACACAGATGATGTCAGTCAAATTACATCTGGCTTCACTGAGTGTGTGTGTGTGTGTGTGTGTGTGCGTGTGTGTGTTCAGAAGGTGTGTTCCTGCTGATCTGAATGTGATAAAGTTTTTTTTGCCTCGGGCAACAAATTCAGCTCGAAGTTTCGGGTTGATGTTGCTCTTTAAGCAGACACAGCAGGACACAGGCACCTCATCTACACTCTGTTCAGATACGAGTGATGGAAATGTAATACATTTATGTATTAATACTCAGTTCCAGCAGCTTCAGTCTATATTATCTGTATCAAGCTTCAGCGTGTTCAACCCGTGTGTGAGGCAGAGATAAAGAACAGGGAGTGTTAAAGAAAGCTCGGAGAGACAAACAGATGGAAACTGAAAGAACGGCTGATTAATAACCAGGTCAAGTTTGAACAACCAAACCCTCCAAGTGTGTTTACTGCTCAGAGAGAGCCAAACACTTCACAGATTAACTAACCACTAAATATATCTTTTATTCCCACAAGTATTTTTGGGGCATTTCACTGCTTTCCTTGCGTGGACGCCACAGTTAATGAGGCACCCCAAGTATAACCTTATGTCTGGTGGTTAAAGGACGCCTCTGTGTAATAACTTCTTTAGAAGTTGTTTCAAATTTTTGTTTCCATCAAAATTCAAAATAGTCCAAACCAAACGACCTCCAGCTTGTTCTGCTTTCGTGACGCGTGTGATGATCTGTCTGCACTCACACACTGACGCAGAACGTTCAGATCATGTAGGAAGTGTTATTCCGGTTTATTAATAAAGTATTAATCAAACTGTTCTTCAAACATTGACATGGCAAGTAGACGAACTGCTGGATCCCACCGGG
Source organism: Larimichthys crocea (assembly GCF_000972845.2). Taxonomy (NCBI): domain Eukaryota; kingdom Metazoa; phylum Chordata; class Actinopteri; family Sciaenidae; genus Larimichthys; species Larimichthys crocea. The sequence continues at coordinate 12,729,929 of NC_040025.1, forward strand.
CATGGCAGCGAGTGTTCCAGTTACATCGGAGCTGGAGCCAGAAAGGATTGAGCAACGTAAAAAACATAAAAATGACCAAATATGAGGAAGTTCACAAAGTCTGGCTTGCTGACTGCAGATGTGCACGGTGCCTCCCTGCAGCAGCCACACATTTTAAAAAGGCGTAAATAATAATAATCTGGTGAAGAGAGCTGTTATTTACTGTGACCCTCGCTGCTTCTTCCTCTTCGCCTCTATCAGCCATCACCAGCTCTCATGTTTCATTTCCGAACCTCCTAACCAGCAAACGCTGCAAATAAACAAATCAGCTCAGAAAGTGTTGGAGACCTGATGTCATCCGGGGAAATACCAAATCCTAATTTAAACCAGGAACAACCCTCCTTGTTTAGTGTGGAGTCTACGTCACGGACCTCATGAGGTCTGGGGCTGAACAGTGTGCACTTGTACAGGATTTTCCCTCAGCTGAGGTGGTAAGCCACTCAGATCATGACGGACCTCGATTCTAAAAACAGAAATGCAGGAAATCTTGCTCAACGTCGGACCACGAAGAAGACCGAGAGGCGATGATACACGTTGGTCTGTTTGCCTCAAAGAATAAATTCATTCTGTTTATTTATTGTTGTTTGTACATTAACTATCATTTTGATGAATCTTCTCAGCACTGATTGAGTTCCCAGAAGTCTCGATGTGACCGGTTAATTAACTCAGGATATCAGAGCGCAGTGGAAACAAACTGAGTCGTGGGGAATCCTCTGCGTCACGGTCCACTTGGTCACACAGACGACGTTCACACGGCCGCTGAATGAAGCTAAATACAGCCGACGCCGCTCACAGGAGCCATTAATCCTGCAGAGCTCGCACACAGGTTGATTACCAAGGACTTGAACCTGACGTGTTAATTAAAGCGTGGATGCAGTCGGGCTGCAGAGTTTAAACCTGAATCAGCAGGTGGAAAATGAAGATGCATAGAGGAGGGCACAAACACGAAGAACTCTTTTCTATTAAAACGTCTGTGAGTTTGGACCGAACGACCAGAAGTAAAATGTACAAACCACTGCATCGGCAACAAATTAAACAATGATGCAAAAAAGAGTCAAAGTGGATTTTACACTTGGTAAATGGACTGTACTTATATACAGTCTTTTTCTAGGTTTCCACTGAAAGCTTGATTGATTGGTGGACCACCCGCTCTACCTCCTGAGCCACCGCTGCCCCACATCAAAGTCTGATGAACTGTCTCAAGTGATGTCACCTGAGTCTGCAAAATGGACTCTAGAGACCGCTAAAACCTGAACCTCCAAACTCCAAACTCTGTCCTTCCATTCACTCTGTTCCTGGGTATAGAGACCCAGGATCCCCTCGTGGGACCTCTCCCCGGCGCTGGCTGGCCTCCGCTGCGGCTCTGGGTCGGCATGGAAAGACTCTGGGGCGAAGGTGGCTCACGACTCCGTCCACGAGGTTTAAAGCGCCTGCCCACCCACCCCTTTCCGGGACAGTGAATTTACGCATGATTCGATTAGACGACTAATCGAAAAAACAATCTGTGATTAGTCGACTATCCAAATAATCGTTTGTGGCAGCCCTAGTTGCTCTGACTCAGTTTAAGGATTAAGGGTAGACTGCGGTTTAGGCTAAAGACAGAGTAAGGATTAAGTTTAGGCACGGAGTTCGTCAGGCTGTTCAGCTTTTTAATGCATTACATCAGCGTGTTCTCTTGTTTTTGTTTGAGGCTTTTAACCAAACTCATGAATGTTTAATGTGGAGTAGAAAAATGTCATGGTTCCAGATTTTTAAAATCAGAAAAACATCCTGCAGGTCTCCTGAACACTTTGCCTTTCTCTCACACACGCAACATTTACATAATATCATCAAGCAGCAGGAAACGATGCTCTTCTGTTCTCACACCGTTCATGAGGTCACTCCACCAAGGTGAGGAATCAGAACTGTGACCAGCTGCAAGTTCACAAGTTCAATCCCTTCACTGTGTGCATCGGCAGCCAAGTGTCCTCACTCACTGTATATAAGAGCATCTGTTAAACAGCTAACCTGTGTGTGTGTGTGTGTGTGTGTGTGTGTGTGTGTGTGTGTGAAGCACTTGGCTTGTTGGCTGGACTTCATTCACACACCGAGTCTCGTTGCAGACAGAGAGCCTAAACAGAGCGTGACTGATGATCGCGACTGACGACGGACGACTTCATCACACCAGGAAGTGTAAGAGTGTGTGTGTGTGTGTGTGTGTGTGTGTGTGTGTGTGTGTGAAGTTTCACTTCAGTTAACATCACGTCGTCTCTTAGACGGAACAGAAAGGAAACAAACTGAACTAGGTTTTGCGTTAAAGCCATTTAAAGCAAACTTCCCTGTTTCTCTTTGTCTTGTATGACATTAACTATCATTTGATGAATCTTCTCAGTACTGATTGAGTTCCCAGAAGTCTCGATGTGACCGGTTAATTAACTCAGGATATCAGTGCGCAGTGGAAACAAACTGAGTCGTGGGGAATCCTCTGCGTCACGGTCCACTTGGTCACACAGACGACGTTCACACGGCGGCTGAATGAAGCTAAATACAGCCGACGCCGCTCACAGGAGCCATTAATCCTGCAGAGCTCGCACACAGGTTGATTACCAAGGACTCGAACCTGACGTGTTAATTAAAGCGTGGATGCAGTCGGGCTGCAGAGTTTAAACCCGAATCAGCAGGTGGAAAATGAAGATGCATAGAGGAGGGCACGAACACGAAGAACTCTTTTCTATAAAAACGTCTGTGAGTTTGGACCAAACTGAAGCAAACTGGTGCAAGCTCCCTGTTTCTCTTTGTCTTTTATGATATTCAAGGAAATTAACAATTATATTAGGTACTGATTTATCTGCCCATTATTTTCTGGATAAAGCAGGAAATTATTTTGTCTGTATAGTCTTGAAAAATCGTTTTAATAACGTCCGACTACTCAGTCAAAGGCCAGAATTTCACTTAGATTTCTAGCAGCAAACTTTCACATTTGAGAAGCTACAAACAAACAATCAACTGAATAGAATATTCAACGGAAACAGTTGCCACTTGTTGATCTACTAATCAATTAAACGATGAACTATTGCAGCTATATAAACTAAACACTGCGACTGTCGGTCGGACGAAACAAAATACGTAAACTTGGTGCTTTTGGAAACGTTGATGGACACTTTTTTAAGACAAGATGAATGAAAAATAACCATTACTTGCAACACTAGATAACTAAAAACACAGTACAAGTCAGGCTCTAATTAATGAGGAGATGTTATATTATGTATTAGACTAGGTGCTGAAATGATTAGTCGGTTTATCGATTGAAGGACAGAAGATGAGCTGTTTTGACCGACGAATGTTTTTTTATCTCATTATTTATTGAATATTCTCTGGTGTCAGCTTCTCAAAGGTGACGCATTTGTGTTTTTATATCACTGTAAATTAAATATTTTGAATATCTTACGCTGTTTTCGGACATTAATGAACTAAACAATCGCTTTATGGTGAAAACAAGAAGTCGCGGATGAACACAAGTCAAAACTTTGTGTGCATAGTGACACACACAGCATGGTGGCAATGAAATATATATATATATAAATAATGAAATCCAGTCTGTGCAGCATCGCAGTGAATCAGCCTGCAGATGACGGTTGGTGGCTGGTGCAGCAGTCTGACTGATGAGCTCTTATCTGCTGCTAATTTCCCGGCCTGTTGTTAGGTGTAAATAGGTTAAGCAGTGTTTATCGCCGTGGGGCTGACATTCTCCGGGCTTGATACGCTGCCAACGCGGTGACGGAGCTGATCCATCCATCAGCACACACACACACACACACACACACTGATAGTTAATAAAACCACATTCACACAGTTTAAACGTCTCTTTTTTCGGCTTCATGCTTCTTCTGTTTTCATCCCACACGTCAGTGTTTCTCTGTCTGTGTGAGACGATCCAAACCAATCCTGAGCAACAGCACAAACACCCAAATGAAAACCATTCTGGGTCACTGTGCCGCAGAAAACATCTCGGCCTCATGTTGTGTGTTAGCTGCTGATAACCGTCCCCAGATTCACTTCCCCTCTTCAAAACCACAAGCTACTACTTTTAGAGTGACGTTTCCCCATCAGACTGCAAAGCCGACCGAGCTCGAGCAAACGAGGCTGAGACCAAACCTAAGCTGGAGTTTCTTCCAGTATATTTTATCTTCTAAGAGACACAAAAGACAAGTTTCAGCCTGTTATCAGCAAACAGCGTGACTAACAATTTGCATGTTTCACTCCCCACAAAGTGTCGAGTTATACGGATGACACAGCATTTCATACTACATGTAAACGCCTTAGAGAGACAAATGTCAGGTGACGTAGTATCAAGAGCGAGAATGTCCACACATGGAGGAGGTTCTGGTGGATGGATGGGTCAAACAGACATGACGCGACTTTGACCCTGGAGAAAATGTCAATAAAGATTCAGTTAACAAGCAAAAAGGCCAAACAGAGCAGCAAGGACACCAGGACATTAGACACATTAGAGTTAATAGATTCATTTGTAAGATCCAGTTGTGAAGAGTCACCTGAGCCTGTGTGGGTTTGAGGACATGACTCAGTGCACTGCCATGCATGCAGTAAATGTTGAGTCTCACCTCCAGGCAGGGAGGGAACAGTTATTACATCACGACACACTCATGAACTTCCACTGCTGTGAAATCATTTCACCAGAACGAACAGGAACCAGTGACTGACAGTCTGAGTCACCTCAGCTTATGTGCACAGGGAGTGTCACCACAGTCCAGCAGCTGCTGTCCGCCTGTGGACCAACCACAGTCCAGCAGCTACTGTCTACCTGTGGACCAACCACAGTCCAGCAGCTACTGTCTACCTGTGGACCAACCACAGTCCAGCTTCTGTCCATCTGTGGACCATCCACAGTCCAGCAGCTACTGTCGACCTGTGGACCAACCACAGTCCAGCAGCTACTGTCTACCTGTGGACCAACCACAGTCCAACTGCTGTCTACCTGTGGACCAACCACAGTCCAGCTTCTGTCCATCTGTGGACCAAACACAGTCCAGCTTCTGTCCATCTGTGGACCAACCACAGTCCAGCAGCTACTGTCTACCTGTGGACCAACCACAGTCCAGCTGCTGTCCCCTGTGGACCAACCACAGTCCAGCTGCTACTGTCCCCCTGTGGACCAACCACAGTCCAGCTACTGTCCCCCTGTGGACCAACCACAGTCCAGCAGCTACTGTCCACCTGTGGACCAACCACAGTCCAGCTGCTGTCCATCTGTGGATCAACCACAGTCCAGCTGCTGTCCGCCTGTGGACCAACTACAGTCCAGCAGCTACTGTCCATCTGTGGACAATCCACAGTCCAGCAGCTACTGTCCCACTGTGGACCAACCACAGTCCAGCTGCTACTGTCCCCCTGTGAACCAACCACAGTCCAGCTACTGTCCCCCTGTGGACCAACCACAGTCCAGCTGCTGTCCCCCTGTGGACCAACCACAGTCCAACAGCTACTGTCTACCTGTGGACCAACCACAGTCCAGCAGCTACTGTCCGCCTGTCGACCAACCACAGTCCAGCAGCTACTGTCCGCCTGTGGACCAACCACAGTCCAGCTACTGTCCCCCTGTGTACCAACCACAGTCCAGCAGCTACTGTCCACCTGTGGACCAACCACAGTCCAGCTACTGTCCACCTGTGGACCAACCACGGTCCAGCAGCTACTGTCTACCTGTGGACCAACCACGGTCCAGCAGCTACTGTCTGCCTGTGGACCAACCACAGTCCAGCTACTGTCCACCTGTGGACCAACCACGGTCCAGCTACTGTCCACCTGTGGACCAACCACAGTCCAGCTACTGTCCGCTTGTGGACCAACCACGGTCCAGCAGCTACTGTCCGCCTGTGGACCAACCACAGTCCAGCTGCTGTCCACCTGTGGACCAACCACAGTCCAGCTACTGTCCATCTGTGGACCAACCACAGTCCAGCTACTGTCCATCTGTGGACCAACTACAGTCCAGCAGCTACTGTCCACATGTGGACCAACCACAGTCCAGCTGCTACTGTCCATCTGTGGACAAACCACAGTCCAGCTACTGTCCATCTGTGGACCAACCACAGTCCAGCTGCTGTCCCCCTGTGGACCAATTACAGTCCAGCAGCTACTGTCCATATGTGGACCAACCACAGTCCAGCAGCTGCTGTCCATCTGTGGACCAACCACAGTCCAACAGCTACTGTCCCCCTGTGGACCAACCACAGTCCAGCTGCTGTCCACCTGTGGACCACTTCTGACAACCACCTCCTCCCTCAAACTTTCCGGCGGTGTTTGGAAGCAGACACCGGGCCACAGAGACACAAACTGAGCCGTGAAGCTGACTGATGCTCCCGGGTTAAAGAGTCTCTCACCTTTGTCGCGGCTCCGAGGACACCGAGTTGCAGCTCTGAACCGACAGCAGTGTGGAAGACTTCCGCGGTCCCAGCGGCGACGGTAGCAGGCTGGTGTTGGACGGGGACGGCGACAGTAGGTTGCTGTTCCCCGGCGAGGGGAACGAGCCTCTGCGGCGCTCCAGCAGCACCTCCGCGCTCCCCGCATCGTTGAACTCTGTATCCGACGGCAGGACGAGGATGGGCGGTATCGTGAGGAGTCCTGTCCTCGGCGCCGAGGGGGGATTAACGTTCCCGACCAAACTAGAGAACGTCCCGTAGCTACTATTGTTACCGAGCTCCGGGCACAACCCGCCGGCTGCCGCCGCCGCCGCAGAGCCGGACTCGGCTCCCTCAAAGTCGGCGTCTTTATGCTGGCGACTTCCCACATCGTCGGCTGAATCACTTCGGACCGGCCGCCCGTCCAGAGAGATGTTACTGAGAAACAAAAGAGCGGCTTGTCTCCGGCGAGAGTTCTCCCGGCTCCTCCGGCTGTGTTCCCGGTTACCGTGCTGCTTCTTCCCGCTAACGGCGACCGTTAGAGCGGCTCCGTGCTGGCCGCAGGTCGCTGCCGCCGCCATGGTCCCACTGAGGATCAGCGCGAGACCCGCGGCTGTCAAATCCCTTTTACCCGGCGCGAGACGGCTGTACGCCCTCCTCAGCTCCTGATTGGCCCAGACGAGGAATGCGTAATGACGTAGACTCTTGTGGGCGGGGTTTGACCACGCTTGTAAACTACACGGTGTTTGAAAAATGTAAATACACTGACCATAAAAGGTAATGACCATGAAATAACTGTAATATTTATGATAAAACGTGGTTTTTAAATGGAAAAATAAAAAGTGTACTGATCACCTTCTTTCTAAAACAATAACTTTTTTAAAAAGCAGTTACTATTAGGCTGTTTTTCAGATTTTTAACTTAACAAATATACAACAATATAACACGTTTTTTCACTTAGGAAAGTCAGAATGTGGATGTTTTTTCCACTTATTAGCACACAGTGTAGTAGTATCTTTAATCCAGTAGGATAAAAGACAGAAATCATTCAGCCAATCAGATATCTAGGTGTTAAAATAATAATAACACTCAATAAATAAGATTTGTGGTTATTGTTAAAGCTTTAAATGTAAACCTGCATGTCACAGGCACTGTCATAAACATCTTTTAATCATATCTGGTGAAATAAATATATACTTGCACTATTATGCAACAAAAGGCACCATGGATATCATGATTTCATTTGATACATTTTCATCTCTTTTCTTTTTTCTTTTATTTAACTGCTGTTACTTTTCTGTCAATAATTCCTTCACTTTCTGTGTAATTCCTCTACATCTCTGGAGTATCGGGGCTGCTGAGGCATTAACCGAGCTGTCTCTATACCACAGCAGCTTTGATTGGCTGTTAGCCACTTTATTCTAAAACCTCAGTGGATTTTCTCCTCATTGATCCCTGCACTGACACCAACACAGAGCTCCAGTGGCACCTGGTCGGCTCAGCAGGACGACCACAGGACCTAAATATAACCTGTAGGACACACCACACTGTAATCCCTACAGGCCGGGAGTTATTGTACACTGACTCGCCTGATCCTGTACATCTGCACAGCAACAAATGAAATAGAACCCACCTCCCAGCCCAGCTGGAACAACAACAGGAGGACATGTTGTATTGTAGGTTATAAAATGTTTATTCTATGTGAGGGAGCACTTCAAGCATGCTTTAACGGAGCTTACATTTCATTGTGTGTGTGTGTGTAATATATATACACACAAAAAGATGCATTTTACACATGAACAAACTTGAAAAGTGTGATTTTTAATGTATACAAATATGTCATATAAAAAATATGAACCATCATTAGTATGATTTATGAAAATATAAAATAAAAACAAATATTTGATCCTGGATTTATAATGACTAAGCTGCATATTAACAGAGGAAGGGATTGTGTGTGTGTGTGTGTGTGTGTGTGTATCTCACTAGGTGTTGCACTAGGATGATGATAATGATATGGTGGAAGATGCCGCCACATGGATGATTGCAGAGGTTACAAAGCCGTAATCCAATGATCAGGATCAAGTTTATACAATGTGTCTGCTGCACACGCGCGCGCACACACACACACACACACGCACAACATTGCCCTAAAACCCAAAATGTTCTCAGGGTTTATCTCCTGTTCTGGTAATATTATAACATATCTGAACATTATCTAATTTCTTGCCTGAGCCGAACTCTGATCATGACCTCAGCACAAGAAGAAGAGTCAACAAACATGGTGTCTTCAAGAAAAATGAAAGATTTTCATTATTGTCCATCTTTGTGATGCCTGGAAAGGATTTGTCGAAACATATTTAGCGCTGTAATTGCATGAGATGTGTATTATGAACCTGTTTCATTGTTTGTTTCATGGTGGCCCATGTGGTCTGATCCAACAGACGAGCTAAATGTAGGTCAAATTGTTGAGTAAGTTCATGCTGCTTCTGATAGAAAGGTGTCAGAACACACAGTGCAGACCAGTCAGGCTGCCCATGCTGATCCCTGTTAACTGCTGAAAGCACCAACAATGGGCATGTGAGCATCAGAACTGGACCACAGAGCAATGGAAGAAGGTGGTCTGATTAATCATGTTTACATCAAATGGCCGGGTGTGTTTGCGTCCTACCTGGAGAACACATGGATGCACCAGGATGCACTAGGGGGAGAAGGAAAGCCGACCGGCTTTGGGTGATGTTCTGCTGGGAAACCTCGGGTGACCTCGTGACACGTTCCACCTACCTAAGCATTGTTGCAGATCACGAACACCCTTTCATGGAAACAGTATTCCCCAAATGGGGAGAGTATTGCGCCCTGCCTCAAATCAAAAAGGGTTCAGGACCACAACGAGTTCAAGGTGTTCCCCAGGTCATGCAACTCATACGAGGATCTGCTCTTGGTGCCAGATACCACAGAGGTCTAGTGGAGTCCATGCCTCGACTGGTCAGGGCTCTTTAGGGTGGTCAAGTAGTCATAATGTTATGGCTGATTGGTGTATTTCACTTGCAAGCTCAACCTTTCTCTCTCTGCCTCCTTGTTTCTCTTTCTCTTTACCACACAGTGCTCTCCATACATGCATCATCACTTCATTAACTCTCTTCATCGTTCATTTGTGTTCTAAAGAGGCGAAGAAGCAGCCGTTTGGTTACCGGTGCTACATTTATCTGAGTGTGTATCACTGCTGGTGAAACTAAAGTTACTCTGTTCACGATCAAATGAACGCACACGGCGTCAGCTTGTTACATAATGAGAGGGAGGAGATGACTCGGGTGAAGCCCACAGCTGTGCTGACTCTCTCCCTGTGATGTTCAGCGAGGCTGGCAGAGGAGAGGACCGCGGGGCAGGGAAGCAGTGCACCATGGGAAGGTCATGAACCTGCCGACCTGGATCACGAGTCAGTAAAACACAATCTATCTATCTATCTATCTATCTATCTATCTATCTATCTATCTATCTATCTATCTATCTATCTATCTATCTATCTATCTATCTATCTATCTATCAGCTCTGTTATCCTCAGTTGCCTCCATGTGGTGGCTCTTAGGCATTACACTCTCATAAAAGCACTACACAGCAGCTTTGTTAATTATTTAGATGCCACAATTTCATGCAAATTAAAAAAAGGATTTTAAAAATAGATTGCATTTATTTATTTCTGGCTACACACAGACCCCTTAATAATGACGCTTGTTTTTTTTAAAATGAATAAATGTGATAATAATAATATTATGCAAATTACAAATTTGATATAGATAAGTAATGAAAGACAGAGAGTAATTTACATTTTCAGACTCTTTATTCAGTGTTGAAGCTCGGCTGCTGATGACATTTTAGAAACTGAAGGATAATAACAGTGTGCAGTGCAGTGTTCAGTGCTCGTTCTGAAATATCTATTTAAATCTTTGCAGATATTCAAACTGACGTTTCTTTTTTTATTATTATTTCTGATTTTGGCTGATGCAAGTTGACATATAACCTCTAATTATGACCTTTGGATGCTGAAGCTTGCAGGACTGTACCAAACCGTGCCCCCCCAGTTTTCCTTGTTTTTGTGTTTTATAAGGATGAGAAGTTAAAATTTCTGTCTTAAATAATAAACAGTTCAGGTTTATTTGAATATATACATAAAATACATAGTCAATGGAGTTTGGATTTTCAGTTTTGCAGCAATAATCCATTTTGAAACATGGAAATTAAACTAACATTTGCATTGTTTAATCCTAGACTGAATATTTCTGTGCAGTTTACATTTGATTTCACTTTTCTTTGTTTACTGTCTGTACATATAAAGAATTACATTTGAAAACATGAACATATTTGCAGAGAACATGAACTGCTGCATGTTCATGTTCAGGTGCAAGATCAAACGACTCAAACTCTTCATCAGAGGTAGTAGTCTTCCTCCTCGATGTCCCCGTGTGTGTCCTGGAAGCCGAGCGCCTGGATGTCGTGGGTGATGTCGGTGATGCGTCTGTTGAATTCCTGAGATCCCGAGGCCAGAGAGGAGTTGTCATACCTGTTGGGAGGGGGAAACTACAGATGATTCACATTTATTTCTATAAAAATAACGTGGACTGTGGACACAGTTTTTCATCAAAACAAAAGAAAGCATGACTGAAAGCTTGTCTGGCCAATTTACTGACAAAATATCTGGGTTTTGAAGCGTGATCAACATATATTAGGTGAGTTACTACCTTTTGCTGAATGCACCGTGTCAGTAAGACACCAGTGTGGTGTTTAGAAACAATTCAACCTCACAGAGAGTTTCAAAAAAAGGCTTTGAGACCATCACAATCTATCAATCTCTTGACCCACATACCCTCTCATAGCCGTGGCTGACATGTTGCTCATGCTGCGTTTGATGCGTCCAAAGCTGTCAGTTAAAATTCCACCCTCCCGGATCCCAATGCTCTCCAGGAAACCCTCAAACACTCCGACGTCCTTGTCAGGGATGAACGGACGCATGCCTGGGATACAAAGATAATGAGTCAGATATTCATGATAGTTGAATATTTATTTTTTTAAATGTTTCACTGATTCTGGTGAAACTGGATCATATTTTATGGAGGAAATGTTTTCTGGTTTTCCCTCTGATGTCCTCCGGCTGCTCCGCCTCAACTCTCTGTGATTTACAGAGTTTATGATGGACAGTGAAGTAAACTGCTGACAGCTGTAGCTGCTGTTAGCTCAGTTCGTCAGCTTGGCGGTGAGCTCAGAGCAACGGGTACCCGCTCACCGCCAAGCTGACGAACTGAGTGTTTGTACCACAGGTGTTATGGACTACCAGGAAGAAGAAGAGGAGGTAACCGGGCTCAGCAGCTTCTATGGACATGATGGCAGAGGAGAAGAGAGTGAAGAGGACGCTGACGGAGGAAGCTAAGAAGAGAAAAGGAGAGAGTGAGCGAGCAAGAAGCCGCCCAACAAGACTAAATGTGGGACTGATTTATGGTGAAATAAAAGGCTGAAGGACAGACGGCGAGCTGGGCTGACGGACTCGCTACTTGATCAGAAGTAATGTAAACGAAATAAATACTCGAGTACAGCTGTCCATAATAATAGTAATAGTGGGATTACACTCTGAAACTGGGGGCAACAAATCACAACAAATACTGGGATTACACTCTGAAACTGGGGGCAACAAATCACAACAAATACTGATTTGTAACATTTTGAGCAGGATTTTTAGTTGTAACATTTCTAAATCTTGGTATTTCTGCTTTTCCTTGTGTGACAGATTTGAGTACTTCTCACACGGCCATGTTTTCACAGTACAAGCAGCGCCTGCCTTTGGCTGCCTGCATTATTCATATGACCTCCATCAGTCGTACGAGTTGATGTGTGTGCAGTGCATTGCGGGGAACTCGGGGGCAGAGGGTATAACCTCAAATCGTCTTCATGAATCCGCCTTTAGGAGTTCATGTGTGATAAATAATCGGCAGGATTTGAACGTTTCTGACACTGGTGACTCCTAGTGGCAGCATAAAAACATAAAACATATTTTTATATGATTTACTATAATAAAGCAAATGTATGTGAACCTGCCTGGGGTTCAAATGAAGTGTTTGATGTTTGTCTGGTTTCTGTTTCTTCCTTCGTAATAATGATTATACAGCAGCAAACTGAGCATTAACAGAGTGAGTGGTGAGAAGCATCGCACATCAACCCCCTCCTCTCTCTCTCCCTGACTTGTGAACAGGAAGTTGTGGCTTCCTCGGTGGAAGTGGGTCAGAGCCGAGTAAAGACACAGACACACACACACACACACACACACACACACACACACACAAAGTAAACATGTGAACACACACTCACACACACACACACACACCATATATGTCAATATATCATAGCCTATACAGTTCACACACACTCTCCCTCTGCAATAAACCACAAAAACACTATGAATAGTAAGTTGTGGTTGTGGTTTCAGTTAATGAGCTTTGTGTGTGTGTCTGTGTGTGTCTGTGTGTGTGTGTGTTTCTCACCCAGCAGCAGGAACTTGCGGTTGTCTCCATACAGTTGCAGCAGCTCGGAGCAGAAGTGGTCGATGTTTGATCCCAATCTATATTCTCTCAACAACACCGCAAAATGCTGCAACTCCCCTGGACTCAGCTTGTTACGCAGCTGCACACACACACACACACACATGCACACACACACACACACACACACACACACACACATACAAAGAGAGACTCAGAGTGTACAACAACACAGATCTTCAATAACTGCTAAGTGATTGTTCCTGCCTCCTAAACTCTTTAGTCACTCTGCTCACAATGAAAAAAGATAATAAAATAAAATTGGGGAAAAAATTAATCAGAATTATTATTTTTTCTTTAAACATGTAAATATTATCAATGTTAATAATAGTTCTGCATTGAAATACAGCTATGGGAATACGATTACAACAATACATTCATGTATAACTGAATAACATTTTATTACTTTTACTTTTACATTTCAGTTTATTAAATATCAGTGTAATATATTCCTGTTCTCGACTGCAGTCACACAGCGAGGCGCAGCTCTTTCTTTTGCTCTTGGTGACCCATGGGAGTAAAATTGTATTTCTGCAGTAGCTCATATCCAGAATTCAATATATCTGGAGGCCTTGCAGCAAACTAAGAGACTATGCTGGCTTCTCCTTTCATCTCTCAGCCGCCTGTGCATGTATTTTACGGACAAATTGGAAATCTTCTAACTTCGTTCTAACCCTTCACATTCAGCAGATCGGGAGTGAAAATCCATTCTCCTTTATAGGGGCTGTGTTAATTTGTTATAGATCATGGTGGGGAACATTGCTCGCACACTCACTGTGATCATGTACTCCTGCATCAGCAGCAGGGCGGGGTTACTGTCTCCTCCATCGCTGACTGAAGCCAGACTGCGACGGGAGTCCTGCAGCGAGAGAGATGAACTCTCGCTGTAAGTCTCACTGTAGTAGAGCTCGAAGGCGTCCTGGGAACCATCACTGAGGGAGAAAGAGGACATTACTATCACCTGGCAGGCAGAATAATGGATAGATGGATGGATAGATGTGTTTGTCAGACAAACAGCTGCAGATCAAATGTCAATTACTGGATTAGGTCATTATAACTTATTGATCTATAGAGACATTCAATGTTGCAGCCTCAGTCAGGGTCAAATGTTACTCACTATGAGCTGCAGCAGCTAAACTCTGGATCATAACTGTAGGACATGTCAGTGAGACAGCTGTCGCCTGCAGAGCGACAGGGGATAAATGCAAACATTAGTGTTCAAATCATCTGAGATCATGAAGTATTAGACTCACAGGTGAAGTTAAAGCCTCGCTAGCATCCCCCACGGTGGCTTCAATAAAACTAAACACAAAAGTACAGAACAAACCATCTGTCTGTTTTAGTCTTATCAGCACTGGAGCTGAAATTAAAGTTTTTCCAGAGGGTGGTGATAGAAACTCACAGTGTCATGCAGTGTGTGTTGTCCTTATCAGGGAGCAAAAGAACATTGGAAAACCTGATAAAAAGTTTTTTATCAGAATGTCTGAAAATGAATTAGTACAACGCATAAAATATTTAAAAGCTTGTTTTTAACATTATAAAGTTTCTACAAATCTTTGCTTCATTTATTCTACTCCTGACACACACAACGCCAACGTGTCACTCACTCCTCTGCAGCCAATAGCGGTCCGGCATGGAGTGGTGAAACCCGGCTCTGTCGACACACTCGATGGTCTGATGGCCGTAAATGATCTGGAACATCTGACAGATCAGAGAGCAGTACTCCTCTGCAGCATCCTGCACACGCACACACACACACACACACACACACTGAATTACTTATCACATCAATAATATCTGCGACCGTCTCTGACATCACAGCGATGTCGACTTCCAGCAGGGAGAGAAAGCACAACCTTATTAAATCTTAATCTTTTGAAACCTGATTTTCCACCGTCCGAGCAGCTTCCCTGCAGCAGCTGCATGGTGTTAGTGCCTTGTTCAAGGGCACGTACGCAGTACTAAGTGTGAGGATTTGAACCAGTAACTGCCTAAAGTTCAGCCAGCAGCCTGTTGTGATTACTGCAGTCTGTGAGTTTCATCTGTACCAGTTGAACAATGACACACTAATGCTGCCAATCCAAACAAATTATTGCTCCAGGGGCATGCACAACAATGACTAAGGATCACACACATAGATGAGTGTGTGTGTGTGTGTGTGTGTGTGTGTGTGTGTGTGTGTATGCACAGATGAATGAGGATCATCAGTATTGCTCTACTTTCCACGGTTGCAGAATCAAATGATTAGTGAACCCCGATGAGAGAGCTCTTTTCACGGCTTTATTTCCCATCACTGAATGTCCACAGTGATATTTACAAATTATCAACTCTGAGCACACACACACATGCACACATGCACACACACCAACTGTTAGTGTGTTTTCAGTCTCTAGCAGGACATGGATGGTGACGTTGTTGTGTTGTCCATCATTTATCTCAGCCACCGTTGGATGGATTGTTCTGCACTTTGGATGAGTTGTAATGATTTTACACTTGTGAAAGTGGTATACATGTTCTCATAAAGTGTTTTCTGTTTTCCCATCATCCTCAATATTCAAAACATTAACATGCCGTGCTTTAACATGGCCAAAAAAAAGGAAGAAAAATGTCCAGCATGAGACATTTGATTGCTTAATTGAGGTCATGGACAACTTGTCAAATACAGCTGCTTGGTCAGTGCTCATAAATTAAAAATATGACGCAGTAATATTCCTAGTGTAATTTAAATGTTACACACCTATGTAACATAAAAGAACTTTCAATCCAATAAAGCCAGATCGAGTGTAACTTGCAGAATCATGCACATAGACATGAAGGGTCATTCTTAGTCTGTTAGGTTGGTCAGCTTATGATTCATTCTTTGGAAATTACCACATGGAACCACGTGGTACTGTACATGGGCGTTTCCTTCATCCTGGACACAAAGAGTAGAGAGTGGTTTGTGAGCTTGCATCGATGCAGACTGGGTGTGCAAACAAAGTTAGTGGATGTTTGAACATGGGACATGAACGGCTTTCTCAACTACACCTCCTACAGCTTCATCTCTAGAAGCATGGTGCCATTGACCAAGCTGCAGTGTTTGATGAGATGAGGTGACCCACCCTGTTCTCCACAGCCAGGATGACCAGGTTGCAGTAGGCATCAGGGCAGGGAGTCGGCTCCAGTGGGTTGTGGTTCCGTCTCTCCCAGCTGCCGTAGCTCTTCCCGCGTTCCCAGCTTCCCGTGCAGGCTTGCCGCCGTTCCCAGCTCCCCCCACCACCGCCTCCTCCACCACCTCCTCCTCTCCTTTCCCAACTCCCACCTCCTCCACCTCCTCCCCCATGCCTCCTTTCCCAGCTCCCACCGCCGCCTCCTCCTACTCCCACCCCCACCCCCCAGCTCCCGCTCATGGGTCTCGCTCTTCGGTTCTCCCAGCTCCCTCCTGTTTTACGTGTTTGCTGCCTCCTTTCCCAGCTGCCTCCTACTCTCTTCCTCTCCAAACTCCCTCCTCCTCCTCTCTCTCCTCCTCCTCCTCCTCCTCTCTCTCCTCCCCCTCCTCCCCCTCTGTCCACGTTCTGGTTTTTGTCGTGGTTACTCCTGGACAGTGACGGCCTCCAGTCCACTCCGCAGATGGTGTGTCGTCGCTCCATCGTGCCTCCTGCAGGTCGAGGGTCAGCGTTGCTGCTCATGGTTTGACGTCGGCCATCAATGCCTGTTGGCCTTTTCCTGTCCAGGCTGTCATCGCCGGCAACCACCGTGTCCACGTTCAGACCTGTGGGACGAAGGTTCAAGTACGTAATCTTTTTCATGCTATTCATATGTTTCCCACTACAAAATAACTGAACTTTCAAAGCAAACATCATCAAAACTGTCTATTTTGTCAACTGAGAAACAAAGCATCTGCTCCACAGGTGTCTGCTCCACAGGTGTGTCCTCACCTGTCTTGAGGACCAGCAGGTGCAGCGCGTCGTCTCTCAGGTAGGACGCAGCAGCGATCTCGTGCGTGGGAATCCTCATCAGCAGCTTCTCGTTGTCTCTCCACGTCAGCAGCAGACAGCGAGCAGACAGACTCAGAATACAGTCCTGATCCATGCTGGTCTTCAGCGGCAGCACCTTCAACTGCTACTGACATGTGAATATAGATTATTGATTACCGAGTCAGACATTGTTAAGTATTGATTACTCTCAACAGGGATAAGATACAATAAAAGTTATAGATGAATAAGCCCCAAGGTAATAAGGTATTAGATATGTTATTGATTTCCAATCCCAACAATAAAGGTATTTACTAATTACAACAGTAATTGATTATAGAAGGTTCGAAGGAACCCTGGCTGTTCATCTCTAACCTCCTGTGCTTCATTAGCAATACATTATTGATAAGTAACCTCAGTCATAGATTGGTTGTTAATCACAAAGCTTAAAAGTGCTTCATTATACAGTAGATAGACTGACAGTTATTGATAGCTATCCTCAGGAGTGATTAGTGACAGATCATTAATTGATTACTCACCCTGGCTGTGTCCAGTAGTTGCAGCAGTTCATCTCGGCTGGAGGGATTCAGTGAAACTGACACCCATGTCAGGTGACCAAGGAACTAAGATGAAAGGTCAAAGGTCACTTTATCATGAGGTCAGTATATTTTATTCTATTATTCTGTATTTCAGGTTCTACCTTGACTTCCTTCTCTATGTAGTCGAAGATGAGCCTCTCGGGGTGGATGAGGTAGTCCGGTGGGTAGAGAGGGACGGTGTGTAGCGGGCGGCGGTAAACGCTGCCTCGATCCACCGGCCTGCGACCAGATTTTGACCAGACCAGTCGCTTAATAGGAGAGACAAAACCCTGCGGAGAGACGGGAAGAGAAAAGGAAGAAATGTGCATTGTGTTATCTTCAGGTGTCATGACCGCCTCCAAATTTTTGTATATTCATTCATCCAAGAGGATAAAGATTGATGGGTTTGGTGACACAGTGACTCATTCTCTGGCTCCACCATTAGGCCAAACTTTCCACAAAAGAAATCTTTTATCTTTCAGGGCATTCCTGCTCCCCTGAGGATGATCCCATGTTGATTTTAACCCTCTGGACCAGGCCTGGGTAATCTGTTCCACAAAGGGCCGATGTGGCTGCAGGTTTTTGTTCCAACCAACCAAGAGCACACAGTTTGAATCAACTCTGTGAAGACTGAGATCGGTTGATTAAATGAGTCAAGTCCGGTGTGCTGCTGCTTGGTTGGAAAGGAAACCTTTGTGGAACAGATTGCCCAGGCCTGCGACTCCCACTAGACTTCTCAAATGTTGCTGCAGTTGCTAAAACGGTTGTACTGTAAACAGCTATTTCCCCCATAAGAACAAACAACTGTACAGCTAAATAGAGAAAAGAATCACCCAATTTATGTGTGGAAACGCCATCACAACCAGGTCAGTCCTCCCTGTGGACTCTTCAGTGAACTGTCCCCTAGGAACCAGCCTCCGCCTGGGCAGTGAGAGTCCCTCTGTCTATCTACGGTGATTATGTGATGAAATTTCGAGCAACCCAGATAGTCATAAAAACAACAGAAATGTGGTAGTAGGTAGTGTCTTTGGCAACTTATATGAGTATAGATCTTGAAAAGTTGGCATGACCTAGTCAGTCCTCCCTGCCGACTCTTTGGCGAACTGCCTCCGCCTGGGCGGTGAGAGCCGGGTGAGTTCCTGCTGTTTGCTGATGGCGATTACGTGATGTGAGCAAACACTTGAACTTAAACAGCCGGTCAGGATCTCACAACACAATCTTACAACTTCCATAGGATTGTAAACCTGTGGACGCTTTGTCGGTGAAGGATTTTTAGATTTACAGTGGAAACCGGGTCCAGTCCATGTCCAGTCACGTGTAGGATGTTTTGGGTTTCATTTGTGTGTACATGCATGCCTCGGGTGTGTGTGTTCTTGCATGCGTGTTAATGCAATCCATCCCCTTGGCTGTTCCAGCAATGATTGACAGGTGAGCAGTGATCTCTGACAGCTCCCTGCTGAGACTCACTGACAACAGAGCACACACTGTTAGACACCCACTGACACACACACCAGCACACATTAATATGCCGTGGCTTGAAGGCGTGAAACGAATAGATGTTGTAACACACGCTGAAAAGAGAGGAAATTAGCTTGTTTAAGAGTCGGAAACACGTCTTGTCTCTGAATAATAACGAGGACAGATCTCCACATATCAGAGTTATGCCGGCTTCCGATGAACATCTCTGTAGTCAGCGGAGTTAAATCGTAAGGACAAAGACGGAGGGTGTTTATAATGAGTTTTGTTCTTCGTCGTGTTCCTTTGAGGAGACAGAAAGAGAGAAATAATTGGATTTTCTAATGAATGTGCTTAATGTGGCAACCTGCACAGGTCAGACTAAGGTGCTATGGAGCCAGTTAATGCTTCTTTTTCTCTTAGTCTTGGCATTTTTTTTAAACACTGTATATTTTTTAGTTCTTATGCGGCTTTATTTGAAGTTTTAGGAAACCAGCTGTGTGTAAGATGCTGCCTATCAGTTAAAGTAAACTAAATCTATGAGGTTAAATCAACAGGTTGGGCCTGTCGCACAGGGAAGTTTATCCTTTGCGGTGTCACAATTCACGTACTTCCATACTTACAAATGTAAGAATGCAATGTACTGTGAGTATCCGGACACTCAATGGTCGGCATTTTGACTACGTAGCTGAAGGGGAGGGACCACCGGCATTCTGTAAAAGGAAGCTGCTGGAGAATACTGCAATATATAAATCATAGTACTTGTACATATGTTCAGTTTTATATTTTAGTGGTCAAATGTTGGCGCTAATGTGGTTGCAATTCGGGGAATAGGAGGAAGTGGTAAAATGTTGCCACCAGTGCACAACAGCCGTACTCAAATCGAGACAACACTACTCTGCTGAAATTGAAATGGATGGATCCAAACTGAGACAAAGCGTTTGTGTCCTTTGCAAATGTATTTGGTTCCAAGACAGAAACATAATCAGTCAGAATAGCTCTCAGAGTTTATTTATGTTTTCTCTGTACTGTTTATCGTCACTATCTCTATAATTATATTCAGGATTGTAAATCATTTCAATCAACCAAGAATTAATGGGCGGGGAAAACTATCTTTGAGGCAAACAAGCCGGTAGATTAGATAGTTAGCTCGTCAGCTTGGTCGCCAATAGGACAAAATTCATAGAGTTTATTTGCAAGAGGACGATAAATAAAACTGTAGGCTCTTTGTCCTTCAAAGGTCAGCACTGTCAACACGGTTTGCTGTTGGTCAACAGTGTGAATATGCTTTACAAAGGTTACCACACTTGAACTCAATGCAAAGGACTCAGACTTACTTCACTGTCACAAGTGAGTTGATTGGTATAACTTTGCCACAAAATTTCAGCATTTGAAATTAGGAATTAAGCTTGTATTTGTTTCTAACTAAGATTTTCTGGAACTCATTTGGTTCGTCTTCATGAACCTAAAGTCTCCAGAAGAAAGAAACAAAACGTGTAAACTCAAAACCAGAACAGAAGCTGCTGTACCTTCTTGGATTTCTTGGGTTCATAGTCCATCGTGGTTCAGTCTTCCTCTGCGCGGGTCCTGTTCTGGGTCAGCTGAGTCCTGGTCCTGGTCACGCTTGTTTCAGTCTGTCTTTTGTTGTCTTTGCGTCTGTCTCGTAGTTGTTCTTTCCATCGTTCCTTCTGCCTTATTTTAGCTTCTGTCCCGGCAGCTTCATTCCTGTTCTTTCTCTTTCTACACCGATTGTTCTTTTGAGACCCCTCCTGGGGCCACACACACACACACACACACACACACACACACACACACATATACATACACAAAAGAGAGGAGAACAGGAAGCAGAGGAAGCCCACTTCCTGTCCGAGAGGAAACTCCACCAGAGACTGATAAGGCCCATTCTGCAGCGATCACACACACACACACACACACACACACACACACACACACACATTGACCTTAAATTAAACTAACGTGAAAGTTACACTTACATAAGGTAATTCTGTGTTTTGTTGTTTACAGTGAAACAATGACAGAAAGGTTGTGCAGTTTGTCAGTGATCAGCATCTATAATTCACGAAGCTTGTGATCAACATTCAATTCAATTCAATTTTATTTTTGTAGCGCCAAATCATAACACAGGCCCAACAGTTCCACCATGAGCAAGCATTGGCGACGGTGGCGAGGAAAAAAAACAGGCAGAAGCCTTGAACAGACCCAAGCTGGTGGTCAATAATGACAGGAGTAATGCTCATCCTCACTGATTGTAATGACATCTGTTGTTTACAGACACTGTAAAAGGACACATTCATTTATATATTGTTTAACACTTTTTGAAACCATTACTTTAATCCCAACCTGAAACTTAAGCTCCATCAAACAAAAGAACATTTAAAACCTTCAAACCTTCTTTCAGCTGCCTAAACATTCTAGAAAAAGTTTTGTTTTTCACTCCTCGACACCGCTAACGCTTCGTTCACCTGCCTCAGAAAATCGACTCCAGCTGGCTTAGAGCACTGCAACCAAGTATTATATTATTCAACCAAAACTGGATTTAGATCATGTTAAACTCCTGTTTTAACTTCTTCAGGATTTATTTTCACTTTTAATTCTTGACATACAAAGCATTTCATGGAGTCACCGCTGTAAAGTTCATTCTCCAACAACAGGGAAGAGACTAAAGTCGGCTGCTGGCACACTGATGGAACAAATCCAAACAAAACACTCGATCCAACCTAACAGGCCGAAGAGTCGGCTTCAAAAATAACCTGGAAATGGAAAGTGAAGAGGATGTAATTTAGAGACACCCACTGTGTTTAAAATCAACAGGATGTCTTCAAACACGCAAAGAAAGCAGCGGTTATTAAAACATCTCATCCTGCTTGTTTTCTGCAGAGTTCCCTCACTCTTCTCTTCACCCTTAATATATAAAGTGTGGCTGCTTGTTCATGTCGAAATCACACCACCACTGTCTGATTATAAGGGATGATTAATGCACTTAATATCGCTTAATTTAACAGCAACTTGTCAAAGATTAAACTTTAAGTACACAGTCTGCAGTGTTCTCTGGTTGTCTGCTGTCTTCCACGGTTCTCTTGCCAAGTGTGACTCAGCGTTAACTTTCACAGCACTTTTAAATTTAGCCGCAAGTCTGTTGATGCAAGCCTTTAATTAACCACAATGACTCCACAGAATACGCTCACGTTAAATGCTTCTTGCCTCGGTGTTGATCGCATTTGAAGTGACGACGTAATGTCCAGGTTGGCGAAAGGCTCGTTTAGACCTGTTTTATTCATTAAGCCTCTGACTCGTCAGTGATGGGATCTGACATGAACACATATTTAACTCCAACAACTAAAGTTTAGCAGCATTTGAATCAAGCGGTGGATTTTTTTGACAGCAATGCCAATCACACCACAGCCACACAGTCAGCTGGCATTGGATGAGAGGTTGGTGTGCTCACATGGTTGACACATAGAGATAACCACACACACACTCACATTAACTCCTGTATCAACCTGCATGTGTTTGGACTGTGGGAGGAAGCTGGAGTACCCGGAGAGAACCCACACAA
>NC_040025.1:12755015-12816082 GCF_000972845.2 Larimichthys crocea
AACACGCAGAGGCGCCACACATGGTAAGAAATAACCAATCAGAGGGCTTCAAATTCTGTCATAAGTTTATAAATGTTAATTTATATACACTAATTTAGAAGATACAACTCCACTTGTAGCAAGGTTCTTTTCATAACTCCAACGACTCCAACATGTTGATAAGATTAAGGAGCAATCAGGGTCTTTGTTATTGTCTTGAAGCTTGAGACACAACTTACTTAATCGGCATTTAGCCCAAGACAAAGCACTGACCATTTAGTGCTTCATCCGGCATGTGAGCGAGTTGCGGTACATCATTACCATTATTTAAATTGGACATCAGTTTGAGCAGTAAAGTTCATTGAGTATCAAAAATAAAAGTACTCATTGTGAAGAGCGGTCCGTTTCAGATGGTTTCAAGGTGAATGTGACGAGTGTTGTAAAAGCTTAAACTCAGGGAAACTCGGTAAAAGAACTTTCCCCATAGAACTATTAGTATCATCACTTTATTGAAGGTTTTTCGATAATAGTTCATGGAAAATCTGTATAATAAAAGTTTCTCTGCAAAACCTTGACTGAATTATGATAGTTTGATTTTACGGCTTTTGACTGTAAAATTCATTTTTTTGACCGCTTCTTTTTTAATGATTTATTTTCTGCAGTATACACTTAGGCAGTTTAATGTATAGATCTGCACCATATTGTGAATTTTCTATGTGTTTAGTATGTAAATCAGTAAAGCATGTACAGCCATCGCATACTGTGCAATATATGTAACAAATTTCCCTCTCCTGTAGAATAAAACAACAAACTGGAAATCTTCGCAACAGGTAACTTTGTACTTTAGAACAATATATGTGTAAAAAGTAACTTTCTACGTTGAATGCTGTAAAAGAAAACACAAGGCGCAGCACTTTATTTTGGACGGCTGTTTCAGCCATGTTTACTACAGTATTGTTCCCATCTACAGTTATCAGCACAGCTTGTTGAGTTCTTTTTTAACAGCGTCATAGATATTTTCACCACTGGTTTTATTTTTCTGCTCGTTCACTCCGAGGATGTTTAAGCAGCATTATCAAAAGAACTTAGAGCACATCCTGACATACATACAGTACATACAATACATACATACAAACCAAAGCACACGTACTCATACACATACACACATCCTAGTATAGCGCCACGCTGGTATATATATACAGATATATAGAATGAGTAAAAAAAAATCTATTTTCAGTTTTTACATCTTAATATAAGAGTCATACCAAAGACATGGCCACCGAGTGAGTAAACAATAGATAAATAGATATAAAACAAATACAAAAATAAATAAACATAAATACTTGCATCAATTAATAAAAGATGATATGAGTTTTTAAACTCACTGTTTACTTTTTAACATGATTTGTTCAAGTTGATATATATATATATTCAGCGCACCACTTTTAACTGTTATTTTACCTCGACGACAAAGGACTGGCTCATTGCCCAATCGGAGAGAGCGAAGCCTCGCTCCCTCGGCCCACGATTGGGTGGTTGATGCATTATCTGTACATTAGCCATTATCATGTTCGACATGACATAATCATTGTTGACACAGAGTCGTTTTCAGCACCATTAACATCGCAGTGACTGTCACCACTGTACCAACATCCACAAGTTCAGGTAGGACACAACACTGTCAGGATAATACAACTCCTATTACCAAGTTTTTACCGATATTAATTTGAAAATTGAAATTCCTGATTTGTTGATTTTTCCGTTACCGCCCACCAGAGTTAAAATGACACCGCGGTTTTCCCTGCAGAGAAGACACACATGTCCAAAGTGAGCTTATATTGACATTTTTGCCCTTGGTGTCTTCATTGGGAATACAACCACAAACCTTGTGAGGGTCAGAGTGCTTATATACTTGCTTTTAACAATACATATGTGTGTGCATGATGGAGCGTTGATTGCTCTTCCCACCAAAATGCAAGATGTATAAACAGATGAGCAGTAAAGTATGACTCTGTTCTGGCGTTAGCCTTGTCTTGATCTGCCTTCTATTTCTTGACCCTACAGGTAGACATAAAGTAAGCAGGTATGAATAATGCTGCTTATCTATGTGAGCACATTGTGAAAAAGCAAGTATATAAACTGCTCCTGGTAAATTGCTTTACCCATTTACCTAAAGTACACGAGGTTGGAAATACTTCTGCTGGAGTCCCTTCAACGCCTCAGAAATATACGCATGCATCATCAGCATAAAGATGATAATTAAAACTGGATACCGCAACAACAAACATGTTTTTTACTTGGCCCCAGTTAGCAGCAGCAGGGAACTGAATTTTGAAGACTTCACTACCCCCCAAAGAGTAAACAGTACACTGCTCTGATCTACAGTGATTGTTTTCTTCGTTCTTTGGGTTCGTTCATGTTTCAACGGCGTTCTCTGGATAAAAAACGTTTGTTTGAGTTAAACTTTGATGTCCACCTGCATCAGCTTTCAAATGCCGAAATCAAGGTTGAGATTTAGGTTTTAGTCGTTGATCATTTGATTTCTGACACAAGTTTTAATGTGCCCTAGTGTTTTGTTGTGTTCGTGTCAGTCAACCATGAATTGGTGACCTCCCTGAACATCTTCTAAATGCTTGTTGGGTTGTAAAACTCTTGGATAAATCAGCTATTAAGGTACAAAAACAAAAATAGAACCAAACTTGGAGCCTTTATCACTGCACAATGTCTCAAATGCATCTTCAAACCTGTTTTGACAAACATGCTTTTTTTGGGGGGATGAATCAGGGTTACATAGCGCAATGCAATGTTTTTTTTTTTTTTTTTTTTTCTTTTTTTTTAGAGAAATGCTTTTGAGTGCATTGATTAAAAATGTCAACACCTTCTGCTGCCTTTATCTAAAACAATCACAACACTGGTTTAAATGTTGATTGACTGAAAGAACTCCCACTTCATAACAAATCAGATCACCTTAAATGCACAGACGAATCATAAAGGCTGAAAAAAAAAGTCTTTGAAAAGAACTTCAAAGACTGACTGCTGAAGCGAAATCTGTTGTGTAATATGAGAGAGGACAGACGTCAGCTTTGATGCTAGTGTGTTTTTTTTTAAACTTTCCTTCCTTCAGGTACTGTTGCTGACCACGCTTGACTTTCTCAGCATCCAGCTGCTCTAATTGATAGCAACACTCATTCACACCTGGGAGCTGCCGCGTTTAAACTTCGACCTCTGAAGTCTGATACCGGCAGCTCGGCTGAAATTGTCAGAGTTGCAGCTCCGTGCTTCAGGGCATCACAACAACAGTTTAACAAGGAGCCATACCATTTCACTTTTCTTTTTTTTCTACTGATGATGCCACCCATCAATCCAAACCTGAATCTGCAAATATCTTTGAATCAGAAGGCCTGTTGATGGTTTCATTTTGTAAACAACCTTTCGTGAAACTGTAACACGCAACAGCAGCCATCGCTGATCATATCACTTTGCATCTTTTCTCTTGTTATCAATTTGCTTTTGCTTTGCATTTATAGTTCTGCGCATTAACCGCTTACTGGACGTGTCCTAGTGTTTTCACACTCCTCCATATCATTCTAGGATTCTTTAAGGTTTGTTCATGTGATGAAAATACATTTTTCGTCAGCTACTGTTCTCCCCAAACACTGGAAAATGTTTTCATAGCATAATGAGGTTGCTCATGATACCCTTCATACCCTTTACATGGTATGTGTTCCAAGAAAAGTGGACAACATTTAGACTCTTACGAGTAAATGAAGCTTCTTCACCCAAAAGTCATTCATCACCTAACTACAGCTTATTATAATAGCTTATATCTGACATCTGTATTTATTTAACTGTACATCACAGGCCTGTTTGTGGTGAGTTACAGCATGCCATATGGTGGTAGCCATTGCAGAAGTCATCCACTTTACATCCTTACATCCAGTCCTGATCGATTTTTTCCCCCAAACAAGTCCTCCTTCAGGTCGAGGGGTGACGGAGCAGCTGGGATGTAAACTGGGACTTTTGCTATGGCTGTTTGTGTATCACATATGGATGTACTGTTAACACCTGTCACTCAGGCCTAAGTTTCAAAAACCATCTGGACCTAAACTGTGAGACTTGTGATCCTACATTTCATGGGTCCTTGTGTTCTCATGAGACTGGAGCCCAAAGTATGAGACTGCATTTGTCTTTAGACACCACGGACAGAGGGCTGTTACCGACGTTTGTGAAGGACATGCAACCTTTTGGAGGAATGACGGCATAATAAATAAAAAATGTGAAATCCTCTCTGTCTCTCGGCTGTAATGTCAACTGCATGTATAACATTTCTTACAGTATGAAGCATACTCTGTGAATGAATTGGTGATTTGGAGGCAGAAAGAAATCTGTATGTCGATTAAAACTGGACTGGATTTGTTTGAAAAGTGAGACATCTACATTATAGATTGAGTTACATTTTTAGTCTATTTCATCATGTAGTTACGTCCTGCTTTACTATAATATTTACTGAAATATACATACTAATTTAAGTGCTGTTTAAACACCAATCTAACCTATGATATGTAACCTATGTTTCTAAACAGAAATCTTTTCAATCAAATTCAGCCCAGCTTTATTACAGACGTTTAGGTATCCTTCGACCTGCAAATCACTGAAGCTGTATTTATTTTCTGTCAGCGTCTTTTTTGCTACCAAACCAAAATGATTGCATGTCCTGTGCAAACTCTAGCAACCAAGTCTCTAAAAGTTCCCTGGTAAGTCTCTGTTGATTCTCCGGAGTCCGAGGCTCGAGTTCATGCATCAGACTGTTTCTCAGTTATCTCAAACTCCACAACTTCATTGCTCTCAAATCCTTTTACGTCTTGTTCTGACCATGCATGATGAAACAAAATCTAACACTCCTCGGTCCCAGGATGAGAGATTCAATTTCTCACCTCCAAGCTTTGAGAAAAGATGAAGATTATCCCAGTTCAGTGTTACTCCATTTACTTCCCACGGCTCATTCATGCTACTTACTCCTGGACCGCGCCCTAAGGGAAGAGCCTTGGTCACAGATTGCGCTTTACATTTTACAATCAAGTTTTGACAACCTTTTGTTCTTAAAAGAGTTGCCTGACACTCTGTGTCACCTTTCCATGCTTCTCTGGCGTAGGTAGTCCTGGGATGAGAACTGATCTCAGGCTGAGCCTTGGTCCCAGACTGCACTTTTAAGTTTAAGAGCCCCTGTTGGCTTAGACAGTTGTCTCGTATTCTAATACCTCTTTGCTGCCCATCATGCTACTCCTGTACTGTATCCTGGGGCTGACGGCTGATGTGGTCTCCAGAAGCAGAATGGTCTTGCGGAGGCGCCGATCGATAAAGTGCGCATCCCAGGCCGGGTATCGTTTTCTCGGGAGGTCGATCCGGATCACGGGGCCCTCCTGTGCACGGGATGAGGAGGAGGTCCTGTGAAGGAGTGCAGGAGAGGAGGAAGGGGAGGGACGTACCTGGAAGACAGGCAGGCAACTGTCCCTGTCTCTGTCCCTTTCTCGCTCCCCAGGAACCGGCTCCCCTGTGTCTTTAGTCCTAGGGAGAGTTCTCGGAGGGCTGGTAATCACCATGTCTGTTTGGGACCCTTGGGATGGGGTGAGACAAGCATCAATCACTCCCGCCACCCCTCCTCCTCCCACCGCGCCCTCGTCCACACATCCTCCCCACTGGGAGCCCAGAACAGGCCCGTCAGGGTGCAGCCAGCAGTAGTACACCAACATGAAGAAGGTTCCCAGGGCAAAGCTGCAAGCCACCAAGCACACCACCACCAGGGCGTAGGAGTCGGAGGTGTGCGGGCCGCGGTATGTGTACCAGGCAGCCGTGAGTGCCACGTTCTCAGCCAGCGTGACAGAGTAGTAGACGGTCATACGGAAGCGGCTGGGGCCCTCCTTGACATTGAACCAGCAGAAGATGTAGATGATACCCACAACCATGTTGTAGATGATTTCCTCCCACTTGGACATGCAGAAGTCGGTCTCACCTTGGATGATCCAAAAGGTCATGACACACCTGAAAGACAAACAATATTGTTAGCAACAGTACAACAACACATCTATCTACAACATCTGGAGCACATGTGGAAATCATGACACATGGGAACTGACAAGGGCTTAACACAAAATGTTCCAAAACCACGTTTCCCATGTGCAAATCATGTGTTCTACATGTTTCACATGTGAATCTGCACATGTAAAATTCATGTGCTTTTCCTACAGGAAGGGATCAAAGTTAAATTAAAATGACACTTTGCACTCTGCTTACAGGAGAACACATTCTCTCAGCACTAATTTTAATAAAACTATAAATAATCACAAAGAATGGGGGAGGAAATTTATAAATTGGCTGCAACTAAGTGTTCCTCCTTGAGGAAAAGAACATGCAAAGTGCAGGGAAAGCTGTTTTGTTTAACCCCACTGTTGTGATTTAATACGGTTAATGAGCGCGAATGAGCTGATTAGAAGGCTTATGGTTAAAGGGAGTATATTTACAGTGTTTACTTACTATTTGCTAAAGAAAGCTGTAACTAAAATACATTGCCGTTTGCAGTATTATACAGGGAAATACATTGTTGTATGGGCTTTGTTAAAGGCTTTAATTGGGGGATGTGTGAATAATTTATCATCTCTTTCTGTTGGGGAATCTGATCTACTCATTAAATGTTAGTTGTAAATGCAGCAGGTCAATGGTTTGGGCTTGTACTACACTAACTAGAATTGAGAGAAAGGACCTTGAGTTTTCTCCTGATAACTATTAACAAACTCATCATAATTAATCATTTTCTAAAGTGCCAAATGCTAAGCCCCTCATTGTGAACCCAGACTCTTTCCCTCAGGTCACATATGGCGCACCAGTGGCTGACGATGAATATGCCGAAGTAAAGCTGGAAGACAGAAGCAAAGAGGGCGAAGGCCACAGTCCTCGCCCCGATGGTGAAGAAGTGCCACAGCATCTGGGTAATGACGGCCTTGTAGGACATGGGCAGCTTGTCGTCGCGGGAGTCTCGCAGAACCTTCTGGTAGGAGGCAATCATCCAGGCCAGGGAGACCAGGGAGGCAGAGGCAGAGAGACCTGGAGAGAGAGAGAAAATAAGAGTTTGGGAGGAGGGTGACACAAACAGAAAGACATTTGGGTAATGATGGGTAAAGCGAAGAAATTAAAAATAGAAAGGGAGATAACTGTCAGAAAAGCATAAAATCAAAGCAATTCTAACAAATACATACAATACACTGACAGTAAACACGAGTATTTCTCAGATTAACTGCCTCCAACATGGAATCAATTAATAGGCTCTCCACTCACATCAATGATAAAGCAATACTTATAATGTGCCCAGTATTAAATTTCAAGACCAGTACCACATTTGGCAGGTACTAAGATAAATCAGCAAAAATCACACTATGGGAAAACAACTTCTGAGTACTACTACTAGATGTTAGTGCTACCAGCAAGCCATTACCGACAAACACACTGAATAATGTGAGTTTCTTTCCCTCCTCACGCATTCAAATGGGCCTGAACAAGTTTCTACTGAAGTAAAATGATCATTAGCCTGCACACGTAATTGCGAAGCCTGCCGTGAGCTGCCCTGAGCACAGTTTAACACATTAAACATTCATGTGTGTTAATCATGCAGTCTTGTCTCAAATTAGCCATGAATCATACTGAGAAGGCATTAAAATTTGAGCATAGAGAAAGAGCTGGACTGACTTTTGCATTATAGATAGTAACTTTTTCTTTACCGATAGTTGCAAATAGTTTGCAGTCGTCTCACAAATGGAAAACAGTGGCTGTGGATACCTTAAATTAAGTCAGTCATAACAGTTGTCGACATGTTCTTTGTTTGAGTCTTATAACTGTAGATTTAAGTGCAGTATTTGACGTGATAGACATTGGGTTAGAAACACTGGAATTGCCTTAACACACAATTAGGTATGTAGACAAGCATGGCTGACAAGCTGTGATTAGGTTTGGAGTACCCCAAGAGTCAATACTGGGTCCTGTTTTATTCTCTTTCCATTTGCATCTTGGTGAGATTATTTGCTGCCATGTTATTTCATATAATTTCTATGCTGATGACATGCAGCTATACTTCCAATAAAGCTACACTCAC
Organism: Larimichthys crocea; assembly: GCF_000972845.2. Classification (NCBI taxonomy): domain Eukaryota; kingdom Metazoa; phylum Chordata; class Actinopteri; family Sciaenidae; genus Larimichthys; species Larimichthys crocea. Next base: position 12,763,135 of record NC_040025.1, read on the forward strand.
TACAGCACTGTCAAGTAGGCTAGGCCCTCAACATATATGTAATCAGACATATGGACACTGTAGGCAGTGCAGTTGTACTGGTGCCCGTGGCAAGAACAGGCCCTCCAACAATGTTTTACTCATTGCGAATGATTCAGATTTCCACCCCAGAAATACACATGTTCAGATATGCATGGATGTTTGTTGAGTAATGTGCATGTCGATGTCAAGATATGTTAAAGTTGCAAGGCTTCATCATCCACTGCGCCCGTGGTAACTACCTTACACCACTGGTCAGGCAACCTCAAGCACAGGCTTCATAGCTTTCCAGTGTCAAAGCTAATGACCTGGGGTGATTTATGTTAAGCCAAAGATACTCTGGATTGATCTACTTGTAACAATCTGTGTCTGCGTCATCACTTCTGAAATCAAACTTTCATCGCACAGCGTACACTGATTTCAATCAATTTGGCTCCCACTTATTTTAGCCATTTTGTCAAGTCATTTCTCGCCTCCGTATTCAAGCCTGTCTTTCCTTGTTGTTTATTTTGTGTTTCATTGTACTACTTGTGGCCTGTTTTGGGCTCTTTGTTATAAAGCATTGTCTAACTGTTTAGAAAAGTGCTGGATAAATAAATTATTATTTTCACAAAAGAGAAGCAAAACAATGCAGCATACTCCTAATGCAGCAAAATCTGCTCCTCTCTTATTCATCAGTACGACCAGTATGTTCATAAACATTTATAGCCGTAGAAAAACATGGCGTGATTCACGACTGCTCTGTCATGGTACTGATGTCCTTGAAGCCCCATAAGCAAATTATCACTGCCAATGCTTTTTTCTGCAAACTATTGCATCCATAATGAGCATATGGATGAACAATGAAGAAGCAGATAATGCTGTAGGAGTGTTTTTGGAGAAGTTTCTCGGGATGTTTTAAAGGTCCAGTGTGTAGAAATATTGCTAACAAACAAACATCAACAAGGTCAATAACACAACACAGCAGCAACTAATATTACTGACTAGTCCAGCAGCAGTCAGCCCAGCTCGGCGTCTGTCTTTCAGACTTTTATTTCACCAAGCTCTCTCCAACCACTAAAAGTCAGTCCCAGATTTACTTTGACGGCTTCTTTTTGGGTCACTCTCTCCTTTTTCCATTGCCATTATGTCCATAGAGGCTGCTGAGCGCAGTTACATTGCTCCGCTGACCAGCTCCCATTCTGGCATTACATCCCAGCTCCCCTTCAACATTCCCCTGCACCCCAGCTTGGAAACCTCCTCTTCCCAAACGCCCGTAGTACAAAGACTAACACTCCGGTGCTCTGAGCTCACAGTTCATGCAGCCCGGCTAAAAACTGAACATTACAAGAGCTAAGAGCAGCTCATTTCAACATTTCACAGCACTTGTCGTGGGTGTTTGTACCCAGAACACAAAGCTACATAGTGCAAGAACAGAAGTACGGGATGCAGAATGGGACTGACAGAGACTCCATTCGCCTCATTACAAGTCAATATGTTATAGCAGAAAAGTTACACAATGAGTTTTTATTATTAGAACATCCTTTACTGGATGTATTCGCTGTCTACATAAACCCCACCTGAGTTTACAAGTCAGACATGAGAAGCTTCCTGGAATACAGCTTGAGAAAAAAACAAAACAAAGCAGCTATGCAAGAAATGAACTCAAAACAAAGGGGATTATGGGTAGAAAGAGACAGATGCAGTTTGTTATGCTTGGCAAGCCCAGCAAATCCCAGCATTTGCAGAAACTGGAACGAGCAAATGTTTAGGATTTGTACTTAACAGATGACTTGAATGATTAATTGGCAGCGCTGATAGTTGTTTAATTTGATTGATTGGCTGATGGATTAATCAATGTGCCATATCAGCACTGAGGTGATGTGGGCTGTGTGGGAGAGTCTGGGCTGTATAATGTAAGTGCCCACATTTAAAAACATGAATGCTTATTAACAGACGCTAGGTTGCCAAAATAAGACAGAAATGTGTGTGTGTGTGCGCTCTGATACTTGTATCTATGTGGGGACTTTAAATCACATTTCATCTGGTCCTCACTTCGTCAAAAAGCTGTTTGAGGTTCCCACAAGTGAAAATGTTTGTCTAAAGAGTAACTACATCCAAACAACATTGTTCTAAACAGTAAACTTCTATTTATCACAGATCAGTTGCTGTTCTAAAGTAGCATACTTCCATACATACCTTTGAATGCACTGTATGTAAAATAGCAAGTGTGAGTACTCAGATGCTGACTGTCAATAAGTTGAGCTCAATGGTTGCCATTTTGGCTACAAAGCAGAAAGGAAAGAGCCACCGGCATTGTGAAAACGGTGCCTGAGGAAGCTGCTGGAGCCCAAGAGATTTTGGTGAATACTGCAATATACCAACAGAAGTTGTACATATGCTTTATATTTCTATTTTGGCAATGAAATGTTGGCGTTAACACTCTGCTCTGGTTGCAAAATGGTAAAATGTTGCCATCGTGATTTCCGGTGTCCACTACCCAGTTGAAAGTAGTGTGCTGCATCAAGAAGTCCATAGCGTGCACAGAAGTGTACTAACAAAAGTATCTGAGACACAGCGAGTGGACAAAAAACCTGCATCACTTAGTTTGGAAGCTTTTCCGTTGGTTCCATGTTTGTTTTTGTGATATTCAAATATGTGTGACACTTGACTTCTGTGCTGCCAGTGCTGACAATGTACAATGTTTGTATGTCTGTAAAAATGTTTATATTTATATACAATATATATATATATAATCTATAATATATATATATATATATATAGACAGAGAGAGAGACTGAGGGAGAGAGAAAATACAGTATGTTTTGTTTTATTCATCAAAGGCCAATCTGCTTGTTGTAAGAGGTGCATGAATAAAGCATAGAGTCTTCTACTGATATCTGCCCTCAACACACACACACACACACACACACACACACACACACACACACACACATCCTTCATTAAACCGTACTCTCTCTCCGCAGAAACCTTTCTAACAATCAGAAATTATGGCTGATAAAATCTAATAAAGTCCAATAAAAATAGATCTTCATCAGTTTTCTTAGAGGATAATTCAGCCATGCTACAGTTATTTTAATACTTTTAATCAATAATAACAACATTGTCCTCAAAAGGTTCACTGCTTGGATCTGGAAACACGACGTCATGAAAGAAATCTTCAACTCTGACCCGCTGTGCCTACCGTAGTCTAAACAAGCCGGATTATTAGATCTGCTGCAGTTTTAAACTGCGCCTCACTCACCCTGCAGAGGGAGGACGGTGTTTCCGTGGATCATGATGCTCAGCTGGAGGACGAGCTGCGGAGCCGACTTCAGGAAGGCTTCCAGCAGGCGGAGCATGGTGATGTCAGCGCTCTCAAACATCAGCCGCCAGTGGAAGTGACGGCGGGGCCCGTCGCTGTGCCAGCGGCTCTGGGCGCCCAGGTAGAGGGCGTGGATGTACCTGAGAGTGAGAGACAGACAATATGTTTAGAATAGTGATGCTTAATCTTCCTTTTATCATTCCTGTGTCTTTAATGAGATTTTTATTGGCGAAATGTAGAAAGCTGCACAATATTCTTTGATCCCATGATGTTTGTTTCATGAGTTCTTCTTCAGGCACAAAAAAACTCTGACAAATATCAAATCATACGTACAAAATTCCAAATAATCTGCTGAACTAAAAAGGCCACTGGCAACCATATAAGGATGTTCAGAAAACAATGACGTTATCATTGATCATAGGTGTCAACAACTGCAGTGCAACCACGCAGCAACCTCCAGTGAAGTGAAGTGAAGCCAATGCGGAAATGCCACAAACTGCAGTTCCTCTAACGTCCACTTGAGGCTGGCTCCAGAAGTGAGTCAGTCTCCATAAGTCCCCATGTTAGACAGCAGAAATAAACATGTTTACAGCCTGGTACAAAAAACAGTTTTGGTCTCTGTAGCTAATTTCCCCGTTCATGACAACTGTACTGAGGGTGAATTTATATACAACTCACCTGTTCACATTATATTAAGGCTTAAAGTTATGCAGGATTAAGAGCGTGGACACTTTGATTGACAGGTGGGTGCTGTTACAGGTGGCTTGTTTGAGAAACCAGGCGTCATTCAGCTCCAACTCTTTGCCAAATTTTGGGTTAGTGGGGGCCGGTTGGAGGCACCACACTGAATTTCACAACGGCTGGTCAGAAACCTGTGTGTGACGTTATGGATACGACGTCTGTGTCTTATAGTACCCCAGTCCTAACTGCCCCTTTAAAAGAATGGTGGCGAATAATAGTACCAAACATAGTTTTCTTGGATGTTAAACAATATTTGTTTCTCTCATTTTTCAGTAACGTTAAGTGTGCACACTCTAACTTATAATAAAGAATACTTTATGTATATACAGGCAGTAATGATTTATTCAGGAGTCAGGAGGCTTTTTGTTCACACTGAGCTTAATGCTCAGTTTTGCCTGAATATTTCAGAAGCAGCAGTATCCACAGGTGTAAACACAAACAGGTAGTAAAAAAAAAATCGAAATGACATCCTCCAGGAGAAAATGTGAAGCGCGCCGTGCTCCTGGGAGGAAAACAAACACCACGGAGGTGTTGTGTGTTCCTCCAGGGAAACATCTTTACCCTCACCTTGTCACTGTTTAGCTCTGACGTGCTTTTATTTCTTTTTTTGGTCGTCAGGTTGCAGCGGATCAACTGGTACCCGACGGAGAGCATCCTTGTGTTTTTTTTGACAAATATTGATGTGATGGGACGGAGGGCAGGACTGTTCTTTCACCTGCTGCTGTACACTGAGAAGATGCCTGCAACAAAGTTTGAACAGGAGCAGCGAAAGACTCGAAAAACGCCTTCCACAGGCGAACAGCTTCTTTGGTAAGAGGTATGAAAGGGCAGTTCTTGTCATTCACAAGTAAGGACGGAGGAGGGAGTTCACCACTTTGTGACAAACTGCAAATAGTTCAGCAGTTTAAGAACAACTTTATCAACACACAACTGCAATAATTCAGATATTTCAACATCTTTAATACAAATAAATAAGGAGCAAGGATGAAAGCCAACAATGAATGTGTGCTGCATTAAAAACATGAATCTATACTGAAGGATATTCGTTTTTTTCTTAACAGCAGTGAGTTTTTATACACTTATAAATTTTATAAATTCTCAGTTTGTTTTTTTCTTTCTTCTACATTCTGGAACCTAAAAATCCTTTAACCTCTTTTTACCCCACGTCTCTCAGTGAAGGAGCTTTCTCCAGCCAATTAGCGAAAGTCAGGTTACATCACCTCTGATGGCTCCTACTCTAACCCTAACCCAACATTTTTTGGCAACATGTTTTGCACTATATCACGTTTGTAATATTTTGTGTTATTAGTTCTGTAAGAATTATGTCTGATTGTTAATTTGGAAGTAAATGTTCTGGCGAATGACCGTTAACTTCTCTGATCTGCAGCCTAAAACTGAAACTTTTTAAAAAAGTCAAAAAAGAAATAATGTCTTTTATATCCACCAATAACACTACATAGTGTTATCAAAGTATTTCAATGAGTGCCCTTTGAAAGGTTAAATGAAACAATATTAAAGGGAAAACTGCTGATAACTACCTCCAGGTGATAATGTGTGACGCCCATAGACAAGGCCTCTTTTTTACATGATCTAGAGGCGAGGCTCTACATTGCAACCGAATGAATACTGCTCGCCTCACCCTCCATTTCAACTGTGTGAGGGTGGCTCAAAACTTGTGTTTGGTTTGTCTGTTCTGGAATCTGCAGATGATCTACATGAACGAAAACATACTTATAGATATTATATTCTATTTTCTTTTCCCTCTAAGGGGTCACGCCTCAGACCGATGGCTTAAAAATATGACGTCATGGGAGCAGAGGATGGCAGACAGGAGCGGTCGTGGAGCAGGACGGACGGGTTGTGGAGGAGAAACGAAGCTTGCTGGAGGAAAAGTGAGACGACACTCACTTCCTGCGCTTCTGCATCCCCAAGCAGATTTTAAATAGAGGGGTAAAAATAACTCACAACACACACACACACACACACACACACACACACACACACACACACACACACACACACACACACACACACACACGTCAGCATATATGACTATGTTCAAGCCTGCAAAATACAGACAATCGCAGATACTCTTGTGTATGTAGTAGACGCACACACTCAAACAAACAAGAGTCCTACACACATACATCTCATGCACGTCCTCTCTCACACACACACGCACGTACACACACACACACACACACACACACACACACACACACACACGAAGTGACAGACAGGCAGGAAGGCCAACGAGGCAGCCTGGAAATCTGTAGCTCTGCAAATAATTTGCTGTCCAAGCAGAGCCAGCAGTCCTCCATTCAGTCCTTATGTCTCTCTCTCTCTCTCTCTCTCTCTCTCTCTCTCTCACTCTTTCACTCCTTTATCTCTTTAACGTCTCTTTATTTATCCTTTCATCCTTTATTATCATCTTTCCATTTTCTGCTGGTTTTCTTTGTTTTCCAGGGGTGTTGGAGGGTCAGTCACTTTAATCCAGATGTTGTTGTTTCTACATGTTGTACAGACGTTCACGTCATCCTCAGGATGGATTATATATATATATATATATAGAATTTACATGTAACCATCATCTGGGGAGAATTTAACTTGTCCAATCACAGTTGTGGAAAGAGTACTGAAAATGTGTATTTGAATAGAAGTACAGTTACATTACAAGTAAAAGACCGGGCACGTCTTTGTCACGTTGTGGCTGTGACGCTGTTTTGGTCCGTCCTGCACGTGACCTCAAACTCCACCGGGAGCGTTTCAGAAGCTTTGTTTACTTGCTCAGATTTGGTCGTTTTCCTGGTTCATGTTCTTTTAAATATGCTTCTACATGTGCAAATATGCTACGTAGTTCATATTTTGTCTGTTTTTACGACCGAAAGTTTGCATGTGGTGTTTTATTTTGAAAATCCACTAGCCCTCTATTTTGTTTCTGTGTCTGGCTTCCTGTCAGCTCGAGCAGCTCTGTGTAAATTGGCGCGGGCAGCATCAAAACTAGAACAGCCACGTATTCAACACGTAGCCGAGCGGAGGCCCGCCTCTGAACTGGACCCTGGCGGAGCCGGTGGGGTTTGCAACATTGACTAGAACGGCTGCGTATCACTGCGGTGACCACGCCCAGTAGATTCTGGGGGTAAAAACTTCTATGATAAGTATTCTTTAAGTATTACAGTTGTGAGTAACAGCATTGAACACATAATCAATAGCAGGAGAGCCACAAAGAAAGCATCATATGTGGTAACATCAGATGATAAAAAAGGTTTGAATTGATCAAACTAAGGCTGCTTCTTTTCTAAACAAATATTCAGATAAATGAGGAATTTTGTCTGGTAAAAGCGACTAAAATGTTTTTGAACATTTGGTTTTTTGAACACATGCAATTAGTGTGAATGTCTCCCAGTGCACTGCGAACAAACCAGCCAGCCAGAAGCCAAATCTGTCCGTTTGATTTCTGTTTCTCCAAATCTTCAGCACCTAAATTACTCTGAACTCCTGCTGTTCTGGTCAGTGTGGTCACCTCTCAAAAAAAAAAAAAGTGTCTTTGATCACAGTGTTCGCTGGTCTGCGGCGTGTTTTGCTCACGGCATGAGGACAAAATATGACAGATGCTGAAACGACTCTGCAGATCGTTAGCGGACTGTGGAGCTGAACACGGGCGTGGAAGGAATTCAATTTTATTTCTATAGAACCAAATCAATAATTATCTCATGACACTTTCCATAGAGAGCAGGTCTGGACTGTACTCTTTATAATATTATTCATAGAGATTCAACATGAGCGCCACAGTGGCCTGGAAGAACTGAAACCTCGAGCAGGACCCGGCTCATGGTGGACGGACATCTGCCACCTCCACCTCCTGTAGGTTCCTGGTGGTCGACTACAAAACTGCAACGATGAAATGTTTGGATGGAATTCAAATGAGATTACACAGAGTAATGAATACTTTAGAGTAAAATTACAGCCCCTGCCCCAAAAATGACTTAATCACAGTAACGTGAGCTGTAATTAGTTTCTTCCAGCCATTTCCGATACTGCAGAACTAATGACATGTCCACTAGCCTCAGGTGTATCTTGCTGATTAACAAATATTAGCATTGTAACACAGTGAAGATGGAGAAGGTCCATATACCTGCTCAGTGCCACATGCTGATCTGAGCATTCAGCCTCACAGCTGCAGGCGCTTTCTTTCATTCGTTTTCTGTCCTGTTCACATCCCGATTTACTGTTTTCTTTTTTGTGTTTTAACACTCTTCCACTCCTCCACCTTCCTTTCTGTGCGTGTCTTTCCATCCGTCTTACTTGTCCAGCGTCTCTTTCATCCTCCTCTTTTTTTTTCTTTCAGCCTCCTCTCAATTTATCTTCATTGTTCTCTCCTCCTTCTGCTCCCTTCCTCCCCTTTTCTGCCTCCTTTGCTTTGCGCGTTATCTCTCATTTTGTTTCTCTCTCAATCCAATTTCATGCAGCTATTGTCTTTCTCTCATTTCTTTCTCTCGCCCTCTCTCTCCATCCAATTTATTTTGTTCTCCTCCTCTCCGGCGTTCCCTCTGCCTCCAGCTTCCAATCTATCAAATCTATATGAATCCTCTCCTCTTCCTCCTCCTCTCTACTCCCACCTCCATCACTCCCCTTATCCTCCTCCCCTGTATTCTTTCTATTCCTCTTTATCCTCCTCCTTCTCTCCTCCCACTGGTCCTCCTCTCCTTTCCTCTCCTCTCTGCCAAAAACTCGACTATCTACAAGGCCACAGTTGGACCGCTGAGACCCTGAGCATTTGTGAAAAGAGCTTGTGTGTGTGTGTGTGTGTGTGTGTGTGTGTGTGTGTGTGTGTAGCCTTGGAAGATTGCTGCCAAGTGTGATGGTGAGCCAAGAATGAACGCAAGGAGAGAGACTCACACACACACACACAGAAATTAAACTGTTACACACACTTCATTTAAACCTCTTTTAGATGAATATTACAGGTCAACGGATGAAACTCGCCGATCGGCAGCAAAAAGGAGGCACAGGCTGAGATTTGTAATTTCACTGAAGTCACCAGAAGTAGCAGCGGCAGCACTTTTGACATTAGCGCAGACCAATCAGGACGCCGTGGAAACAGTTTGCAGGGATTTCTTCTCGAGCCGACACCTTCTGGACGGTCAGTTAATTGGTGCTCGTGTCCGGCGAATGGGATTTCTTATTGGATGGATGATTGCTGGAGTAGATTTGGTGAGGAGGAAATCATTTCTCAATCCATTATCTTCAGGGGTGGGAGGGACGCAGAGCCCCTGATGTATTTTAGCTTTGAGCGACAGGCTTTCATGTGATTTACTGACTGACTTTCTGAACTCATCATCGGCTGTCTTCAAGGTTTCTGGACTTCAGATAACAGACTCTAGAGGAAGTCTAAGCCATAAACCGGAAAACACATGATGGATATCAGGACCAAGGATTCCTCTGCAGTCCAATCAGCAACATGATATGCACGAATGACAAGAAAGACACATTTCAGCTGATGTCTATGTCGAATACAGACAACTATTAAGGAAGCTAATAAAAAGCTAAACCGTTGCCAATGAGGCCGATGTGTTTCGCCTCTTTTGCTCTCCACAGTTCTAACAAACTACAAGTGGAAACCAGAACAGAAAATCTTGGTCCCTTGCTGACAGATCTGTTCATAGAAATTAGAAATTAGTCCCAACTTAACAGTTACTGAACTTCAGCTTGGCTCCAAACGGACATTAATGAAGAAGTTTGTTTTTTGTTGCGTGGCTACTCTCACAGGTTGGGCCGGTCTTGGACTAACGCGTCACTAAATAACAAGAGTAGTAGTGTGAATGCCGCTAACTGCTGTTTATTTTCTGGAGCTGCAGCTCCATTAGTTCACCGGTGTGTATGAAAATTGACTTCATTGACAGGCCGTGAAGGTAAACAGTAAAACTATGTTAAAAAAAGAAGTGGTCAAACTGCAGGACTTCATGCACTGTGTAACTTTGATGCAGTGTTTGTCCTTCAGGAGTTATTTTACAATAATAAATACATTAAAGTGGGAATAATACAGTTCACATTTAAATGCAACAGGTTTGTTGAGTTGAACAATCGGACCTGTTGTTCAAGGACTTTTTAATGCTGCGATTCATGTCTGTCAGGGAGTGTTTACTCTCGGACCTTGTACCTCCCAAGTTCTAGAAATCAAATGGCTGAGATGTTCAGTTTAGGCAGAGGAAAACAGTTAACTGAGATTTGAACTCGGTGGAACTTGCTGAAAGTGAAACGAAACCTTGAACCAGGTTCTGCCGAGAAGACGAGCGCGGGGGAAAAAACAACAAGTTCGACCTGTTGAAGTTTCCGGAGCTGGTCGAGTTCACACGATTAAAACTTTACTAAAAGTAGCAGAGGTACTAATACCAGGGGCAGGTTTAGCAGAGGTGGTGGTTGTATTCATAATAACCACAGAGCAGCAGCTGGTGTAGTTTTAGGAGTAAAAATGGTGTAGGCCTGAGAAAAACTGAGTCGCTTGCTTGTGTAGCTGAGACCTCGGTTTGTATCAGGAGTCTGTTGTTTGTTACACTGGGTTCTTTTAGGCATGAAGATAAAGGTTCCCCAGAGAACTTGTTTCAATCATGAGCATCAGTGAACATCTGTGAGCGCGAATGAAATATATATTATTACAGCTAGTTAAATCTCGGCTTCATTATCACTAATTCCACGTCAGGTCCACTCACACTCCATGATTTATACAGTCTCTGGTTGCAAACACCAACCACGCTGCTGGTCCTTTAGTGCTACAGCATACAATGGCATCCTTCTGAGATTGTGGCAACAGGTTGGGGAAGATCCTTTCCTGCTTAAACATGACACTACTAGGTGTTGGTTGGCTCGGTTGGTGGAGCATCTACCCCATGTACAAAGGCTCGGTCCTTGGCGCAGTGGCCTAGGGTTCAAGTCCGACCTGTGGCCCTTTGCTTCATGTCATTCCCCATCTCTCTCCCCACATTCCTGTCACGTCTTCAGCTGTCTCTGTCAAAAAGAAAGCTTGAAAAAGGTGCGGGAGAACTCGACTGGCCTGAAAAGAGTTCTGACCTCAACACCTTTGAACAAAACCAGCAGCAGATTAATGGCGATGGGTTTGAAACGAGATGTTCAGATAAAAGTGACCAAAGTACCATGAACTGGTTAGTCTATTACATGTTAAAAAAGTCATCATCCAAACTATTAAACGTCACTCTGAGACTGATGACTCGAGGGCATTTCAGATTCATATTCATGATCATTATCTAAATAACTATTGTCACCGCTGTGACATCAATTCACAGGCCTTAAATTTCACATCATTACGGCTCATTGACTTGAAATTGATCAGCAGACGCACGTCCAGGACACAGCGAGAGGCAATAAACAAAAGGTCAGGAAACAGATATTAGAGTCAGCGGTAATTAATGATTTGTTTACCTGAAGGAACAAATGAGACCGATAATAACTACGATGATAATGGAAGTGGATAGCTGGCGCAAGGAGGCTGTTTCAATCAATCATTTCCTAATGATTGATTTTCATTTCCTCTGCTTACAAGACTAACGACATCCCTGCATGTTTCCTGCATCTCAGCCGCTGACGTCACTGATGTGATGTTTCTGTGAACCCTCCGTGGTCGAGAGAAAGGAGAGCGGGAAACAAGTGTTTATTAATAACTCGTCTCTGCAGTTGATCAAAGACTCCACCAGACTTCTGACCCGCCCCCTCGTCGGTCTCCACGGTGATAAATTGGTACCAGCACCAGGCTTGTTAACGAGCGGCTGATCTATTAGCTCGACTCACAGACTCTGCAAATTTCTATATCTCCTGCAAATCTTTCAGCCGTTAACGGGAGACAGAGAGAGAGAGAGAGCTCTTTAACCTTCATCACTCGTCTGAAGAGACTCTCAACCTGCCCATTATCACGCCAGCAATCAGCGGCATTTATTTCCTCTGCGTGTGTGTGTGCGTGTGTGTACATGCATGTACACACTCTGTGATCAAATGTCTTATGAAACACGCAGTGCTGCTTCTGATTGGCTGAGTCACATTGAAAGCTGTTGTGCAATAACTGAGAAATATAGAAATAAGAAGCGGCTGGTGGACGTGCTGTGTTCTCCTCAGACCGGCAGCTCCCTCTGGGTTATACAGCCGAAGTTACAATGTTTTGTAATTGATTATCGTTTTACTGCTGCACATACACACATTAAATCCTTTGACCTGCAACCTGTTTATATGCAACCTTTATTTAACCGGGAAGCCACATAAAAGCTCTTCTACAAGAGAGAGCAAGCCAAGCGTCTTCAGATGTTTACAGCCACTATACGTTCAACATAACACACATGACACAACACAATACACCGCATTAACAAGGCAGCAGTGTTTAGTCATGTGTTCGTCCGTTAATTAAAGCAACTGCAGTGACCATGTTTATTCAAAATCATTTAAAGAGATAAGGGCAACTCTAAGCTTTGCCTGCAGCTCATCCCAGGACCACAGAGCAGGTTTGATTTTCTGATAAAAGGCATTTTATAATGAAGCTATTATTAGATTATATAAGACTGTTTTGAAAAATAAAACACTTCTGGCGTAAGTAAGTAGGATCTTCTAGCCGGTGATAGGACGGTAATCTATAAGTGTCGGACGAACAGCAGATCCAAGAAGGTTTGCGTGGGATAAAGTCCAGCTATTGACCAGCTGGAACGCAGCTCTGTGGAAAGTTAATTAACCTCCACAGTGGCACCAGAACACGGATCGAGGAAAGCAAACCGGGAAACCGAGCCAGGGGGCCAAAAACTTATGGAATAAATGTCCAGCGACTTAAAAGCAGCTGATCTCCCAGCAACTCTGCAGAAAGTTCGTAGACGGCCACAACGGCAGCAACACACAAATTTGGGATAAAATGGGCGAAGCAGCAGCCGAACCCACAAACAAACAAGCAGCATGTAGGTAAAGAGAAGCAGCCTCCAGCCTCCAGGCTCCAGCCTCCATTTAGGACATGTCTGAGTTGAAGTACAATCTGAAACCGAAAGGAAGAAACTTTCATGTTATATAAAAGCAGTAACACCTATCACAGGCAGAGCAGCCTGCTACACAACACAAGACTTTGAACAACAACCCACATTAACTTCCCTGTTAAAGTCTCTTCTTATCTAACTCATAGACACATCTTGTCCTGAACCTGAGCGACCAAACAAACATCACCGGGGGGGAAAGTGGATCGTTAACGCCGGTCTGCAGGCTGGACAGCCTTTGTTATAACTTGCAGCCATGCAAGCAAAGTTCTTTTTTTAATCCCTACAATCCGTTGAAGTCTGTCTATATATTTTAAAGTGTAAAAGCAACATTGTGGGACTTTCCTACCATAAATTTAGCTGATTTTATGGTAGCTTTGCAGCTTTTATTTTGCAGATTTGGCCATTTCAGTGATGCCACGCTGACGTGCAATCATGTGTCTAACTTTGCACTAGATGCAAACATATTCTTTAATTTGGCAATTAAAATTTAACTGTTATGTTAGAGCACTGTTTTTACTGCTGTACGAGTGAAACTGTTTATTTTCCTCCACGCGTAAATGTGCCTGTATGGGATTACAGCTGGTTGTGTGTGTCTGCATGTAAACAATGTGTGTTTTTCTGCGTGTGTGTGTGTGCTGCAGAGCCCAGGGCGGTCCTGTCTGTGTGTATCCAATGTGTTTAATTTTGAGCTTTTTGACAGCTGCATTATTCAAAGACTAGCAGGAGGTTGACTGTTCTAACCTCCATCCACCCACTGCAGGGGGGTTTTCATCTCTGCTGGGGGGGCAAACTGCTCGTGCTCTGGCATGATGCTGACACAGTAACGTACGCCTGTGCGGCTCCACATCACCGCTGCTTTTTTAAGAAGAATCACTCATTTTCTAAACTGCTTTGCGTCACAGTTTACAAGTGTAAAACCAAACAAACATAAATCACAGAATGAGGCTGCGAGCGAGTCCTAACCCGCTAATTAAGATGTTGTAGACTTGCTTAATTTGTCTGAATTAAATTCTGTTGTTGTGCTTACTTACAGAACTTGATGTGATCCGAGCACGGGGGAGACACGTCAGAGAGACGGAGTGAAACTTAAATGGGTGCGAGCAGTTTTTCTTATTCAAATGTGCACTTGAAATATTCATGCATCCCTGTACATCATCAATCTACTTCTCCTCACCGCACCATGTTGTGCACTTGCAGTTTCAGAGTGTAATCCCACTTTGGTAAACATTCTTGTAAATAAGCTGTAACCGTGTAACGTGTCGACAACTTTGTTAACAGTTAAACATCAACAAGGTCACGAGCAGCAGCTGATATCACTGACTAGTCCAACAGCAGAAAGACCTAAAGTCAGTCCCAGATTTACTCGTGTCCGGTGGCTTCTTACTCGGTCACTCTTCTTAACTTCCTCTTCCTTTGGTCTTTTCACCTCTGCCATGCCCTGTCTTGCATTGCCAGTTAACCCAGCTCCTGTTCTGGCACAACACTGGCTCCTATCAGCATTCCCCATCAAAATATCTTTGGTACACTAACTTCTGATTACACTACTTTTGATCTTCTGCGTTGACAACTTTGCTAACAGCCAAACATCAACAAGTTCAACAACAGCAGCTGATATCACTGCCTAGTCCAGCAGCAGTCAGCCCAGCTCGGCGTCTGTCTTTCAGCCTTTTATTTCACCAAGCTCTCACCAACCACTAAAAGTCAGTCCCACATTTACTCTTGTCCGGCGGCTTCTTGCTCGCTCATTCTTCTGTTAACCTTCGGCATTTTCACCTCTGCCATGCCCTGTCTGGCATTGCCAGTTACCCAGCTCCTGTTCTGGCACAACACTGGCTCCACTCACCATCAGCACTTCCCATCAAAATATCTTTGGTACGCCGACACGGTGGTCTGAGCTCGCAGTTCGGTCAACCCGGCTAACAGACTGAGCTGACATGAGCTAACAGCAGCTACAGCTGTCAGCAGTTTACTTCACTGTCCATCATAAACTCTGTAAATCACAGAGAGTTGAGGCGGAGCAGCCGGAGGACATCAGAGGGAAAACCAGAAAACATTTCCTCCATAAAATATGATCCAGTTTCATGCAGTTTTAGGTTTGTACCGTCAGCGACCAGGATGGAAGGTTGTTGTTCGGGCAGCGATGGGCTTTGGTAATGGTACAATAGTACAATAATGGGTTAATGTCAGGCTTGTACCAACAGCCTTGTACATTGGAGTTATGTCCAATGAAACACTGTATGTACACAAACAAGCTTCGACAGGCTGCAGGACACAGGCTAAATTTTACATAGATGTCAAGACCCGAGTTCAGACCGAGCCAAGGAGGAACTCCACGAACAGTTCATGGAGTTCCTACTTGGCTCGGTCCAGGAGTTCCTCTGGGTTTTCTGGGATTTAAAGATCTGCCCATAGATCTGCACACAGAGTCAGAGAGTGCAGAGAGGTTGAGCAACTAACAGTGAGTGAGTGTTTGTATGGAAGCCCACACAGAGCAGAAATAATGTCTCCTCTCTGTCTGTGTGGAGCTCAGCTGTCAACACCGACCTACTTAGACTGCCACACTGAGAAACCCGGCACAGAGAGAGAGAGAGAGAGAGAGAGAGAGAGGAGGATGTGAGATTATGGGAGAGTGTGAGGGGAGGAGAGAGAGAGAAAAAGAGAGGAAAAAGAAGAAGAAGGGATGAGGGGAAGGAAAACAGAGGGAGGAGAAGAAGACGACGAAGAAGAAGAAGCAAGAAAATGAAGAGGTTTGGAGATAATTTGTGAGTATGATGAGAGGAAGAAGGAAAGGATGAAGAGGAGGGAGTGAAAGAGAGAGGAAGGACATGATGTGTGTGTGTATTTGAATGTGTGCGTGTGTGTGTGTGTGTGTGTGTGTGTGTGTACAACAGAGGTGAACGACCATTGATCGCTGCTGCCAAAGCTGCCGAGCTGCTGATCGGATAAGATCACGTCGAGCGTTGAAGTGTTTAATTGGGAATTGTGTGCGTTGGTGTGTGTGTGTGTGTGTGTGTGTGTGTGTGTGTGAAGTGGGTGATGTTATCACTTAACTCGAGTTTGATCTTTTATCTCTCTCTCTCTCACACACACACACACACACGCGCGCACACACACACACATCCATCATTCAGCAGTTGCAAAACTCGTCGGCGTCGTTCTGCTGTGTAACGACTTCAAGGAGAAAACGAGGAGGAAACAGGAGCAAAGGGGAGGAGAGGAGATATACAGGTTATGGGGGGAAGGTAGTCGCAAAAGGTTAATGAGGAGGAAAGGATGAGAAGGAGAAGAAAGTAAAAAAAGAGAGCAGGGGAGAGGAGGTGATATAAAAGATGAAGGGAGGAAGGGAAAAGAGGGAAAGGAAGTAAACAAGGAGAGGAAAAATTGTGCAGGAGGAAGGAGGAGAAGAGAGAGAGAAGAGAAGGTGTTGAAAGAGGAAAGGAAGAAACAAGGAAAAAGGAAAGGAAAGGAAAGGAAAGGAAAGAAAGGAGAAAGGAGAAAGGAACAAGGACACTAAAAGGGAGAAGTTATGGAGGAAGCCTGGAAAGGTGGCACATGAGACCTAAAAAAGAAAAGATGAGGTCACGACAAAGAGGGAGAGAGAAAGGTAAGGAGGTGAGGAGAGAAAAAGAGGTGAGGAGGTGATAAATAGAGGTGAAGATAAGCAGAAGGGAGAGAGAGAGAGAGAGAGAGAGGGAGGAGAGAGGAAAGGAGGAGAGGAGAGGTGAGGAGATTTATGGCGTGAAGAAAGGGTAATGAAGGGAGAGAAGAAAAGGTAATGGAGGGAGAGAAGAAAAAGAAGAATGGAGGAGGAGATGATCGGTGAGCTGCTGCCTTCGCTGATCAATCACTGTTTATGGAACAATCAGAGAGAGAGGGAGGGAGGACGGATGAGAGGGAGAGATATTTATTACGGAGAGAGAAATAAACGATAATGGAGCAGTGAACGAGAGACGGATGCTGAAAGTCAAATTCTTATTTCACTCTTCGTTTGTGTCTTTCTTTCCTTTCTGTCTTCCTCTCCTCTCGTTCTTCGTCGTATATTCCTCCCCTGTTTCCTTTGGACGCTCCATCTTTCTTCTGGCGCTCAGTGACGGCGCCAATCACAGCTTTGCAGAAAAAAATGGAGACGTCTTCTTCCTGTTATTAAGTGTCTGAAAGAACGAGATCGCAAGTTTGAAGTTTGCTCCATCCTCCTCGGTGCATGTCAGGAGACCCAGAACTCAATGGAAGGACTATATAGCCAGTCGGGCCTGGGAATGCCGTTGGAATGTGTTGCTGGGTAGAGGGACATTGCTACCACCACGATCTGACCCCTAAAAATAAATGGAAGTAACTGGATAAATGGTTCTCCCTATTCCAGTATGAAAAACATGGCAACAAGTGTAGATGAGACTGAAGCTAATTTATAGAAATATAAACTCTTAAATGAACATATCTGGAGTTATTATCCTCAGCGACTTTGACAAAACCAAACCATGAACTCAGTTTATCAAATGCGCCCTGCTAAACCTGCTGCCACCGTGACCTGACCCTGAAGAAGCGGAGAGGACGGATGGATGAACTCCTCAAATATCAAATGTTTGGATCATTGTTAAGCTACAACCAGTAGAGCCTATCAAGCCGTTCCCGTCTGAACACGACATGGTCCGCCTGATTCCTGCATACAGGCAGAAGTGAAAGCTCTCTGAAGCTGTGAGGGATCTCTGGTTTGTGTACCGTACTGGCATGTTTTCAGGTCTGACACCAACAGGATGAGTACACAGAAGCTGATGTGACACCCTACATCAGCTTCTGGGAGGACCGCCGTGTACCAACACACACACCGGGGTGTGTTATAACAATGACAAACCCTGGTTCGCCGCCAAACTCAGACAGCTCGGGTTGGAAAAGGAAGATGTGTTCGAGAGCGGATACAGAGGGTGGTGAGAGACGCTAAACGACTGTACTTAAACTTCAACATCTGTTCTCAGCTAACAGCTGCTTCTGTCTGGAGGGGACAGATCAGCCGCTACAAGCCGAAATACCCCACTCCGCTAAGATAAAGGTGTACAGATATGCATGATAGCTGCAGAGGACATTGCATAAGCACATATGTATATAGCATTATGATAAAATACTGATTATTCCTCACTGACAGACAGCTGGGTAGCTCACTGAACTGATCGGATCACTCGGTAGGCCACTGTATTCCTTTCGTAGGTTGTGTCCTGGGTCCAGCAAAGTTTCCTGGTACCTAGATGATGACACTAGATCGTAGCGCTACCTGTGATGTACAGCAACACACGCTCACTATTGGCTATTGTAAATGCCAATCACTACCCGTGACAAGTTCCTCCCAGTCTGCAAGTTACGAACTTCTTGCGATGTAGGTGTAGCAGAGAAAGAGATAACTTCACTTTCAGCACCATCACCTGTAGGTGGATCACAGACCTCCTGTTTGTCTCCTGGACCATCAACACCAGCTCACCTGTGTCCTTTCCCCTCCACCCTTCACCAACAGCTGCACCTCCAGTCATCAGTCCGTCAAGCTTCTGAAGTTTCTGGATGACACCATCTTCACTGGGCTAGTCTCTGGTGCGGATGAGTCCGCCTACAAGTGAAAGATTGACCATCTGGTGACCTGACCCCCGTCACCGTGTCGACACCGCGGAGCTCCCGGGCACCATCATCACCCAGGACCTCAAGTGACCTGAACATCGGCTCCCTCACCAGGAGGGATGCAGGCAGAGAATGTACTTCCTGCGGCGACTGAAGAAGTTCAACCGTCCAAAGACAATGATGGTGCACTTCGACACCGCCATCATTGAGTCTTCACTCACCTCCTCCATCACCATCTGCTGCACTGCTGTCACTGCCAAGGACATGGACAGACTGCGGCGTATCACTCGCTCCGCTGAGAAGGTGACCTCCTGAGGCCTCCTGAGGACGCCGAGGCTTAGCAGCAAAGATTATGGCGGAGCCCTCCAACCCCAGACACAAACTGTTTGAGACACTCCCTGAAAGCAGGAGGCTTCAGTCCGTCAGGACAGAAAAACCACCAGAACAGTTTCTTGCCTCATAAACAAGGCCTGACACGCCCTTCCTCTCTCATCTTCCTCTGTGTTTCTCCACAGATTTTGAAGGTCATTACTTTCAGAACATTTAACCACAGCGGGAAGTCGAGGTTCTGCTCGGCCTCCTGTGGTTGAGGGTCAGCTCAAAAGATTTTTCAGAAGTCATTCTCACTTTAACGAATGAAACAACAGCTGCTCCTGTTTCGCTCGTCCGTCCTTCCTCACGCAGCAGAGCAAGGCACTGATGCTGCCCGAACCGACGGTTCAATTCCTGCTGCAGCTCGATGAGGTTGATTAAAATTTTCCCTTTTTCCTTTTTTTGCATTTATCAAGACGCTGATTGTACAAGCGCCCTCACATGAAAAGAGCAGGAACGCAACAAAAGAAATTACATTAATCTCAAGAGGCCCCAAAAAGAATTAAAAAGATAAAACATTAAATTAATAGGCAGGAGAGTATGAAAGCATGAAAGAGAAATGAGTTCAAATAAAAAAGCCTGGTTTTAAATTAAGTCTTAGGAAAAGATTTGAAACCATGATGCTCACTTGGCTTTCAACCAGCCTTCATGCTGAAACTGTTGTGTGTGATTATATAATCCTTACTCTCTAATCTTATTCATACTCTATTTTTTCTTGGCTGTATCCCAGTTTCCTGTGGCCCAATTTTCCCAAAACAAAACAAAACAAACACACACACTGAAACTCTCTGAACTTCTGCAGAGAAAATTCACCTGAAAGCTGAAACCGCGACTCTGCTGCAGAATCACTTCTTCGTGATGCACCTCGCTCGCCTGCGTCCTGTTTTCTGAGAAAGTTTCGGTGAACTAAAACAGTCTTCAAATCAACAGTAAATGACGGTCTTGTCAGTCTCTGCGAGTAAAAGGAGTAAAAGCTGCTTATGTTTTTACTGCAAACATAAAGTTTGAGACGTTGTGGAGAGGCTTTCTGGGAGATGAAATGACTAAAAAGCTTTTTAGGTCGTCAAGTCTAATTTTCTGTTTCTCCACGAGTGATAAATGGGCCACTTTCACTGTCAGTCCTGCACTGACTCATGGTCTATGGACATTTATGGGTGAAACGTCATACGTTGTAGTTTTTGGCTGTTTGTATTGAAGGTTGAGGACATTTGCTCGTTGGATCTTTGACGCTTTCCTGCATCATTAGTCTAATAATCGCACGAGTCATGGTTAGGATGTGCCTGAACTTTGTCTTGAAATGATATTCAAATATTATTTAAATAAATAATAGTTTTATGTGGCTGCTATTGCTGCAAATCATTGAAAACATCCTGCATTTTGATTTTAACATGATTACATCACCTAATTTGTCGTCGCCGACACGTTATTCTTAAAACAACAAGCAGACGTGTTGCAAATAACACGACGTTTGGAGGTGATGCACAGAAGCTGCTCAGACAGAAGAAGAAATAAAAAACGGAGGGTTGTTCACCAATAAAATCAGTCTTCTGTGTGTGTGTGTGTGTGTGTGTGAGTATGTGTGGTGTCTAGGACTTGCTGTCCAATATAGCTTTTCCCAACACGCCGCTACCATGGTTACGCAGGGATATGAGGCGCCACGGAAACAAACAGACGTTTGAGCACGCTCACTGCTGATCACCTGGCTGTCGCTCTCGCTCACTCTCACACACATCTGATGCACACACAAAAATGTAAAGACACACACAACACATACACACTATATATGCAGCTGCTATTAAGTCAGCATTGATCACCTGCTATGTGACACATGTGACACACAAGCTATAAATATCCATGTGCCACTCAAAGTGAATCAGTTGTCTATCCCCAAGCTGCTGTCCCACATAGCCACTCAACTGAGCTGTGTGTGTGTGTGTGTGTGTGTGTGTGTGCGTGTGAGGAAAAGTGTTATTTTTAAGTTGTGTGTTTGAACGACAGAGCGAGGGGTAGAAATCCAGGGAGAAGAAGAAAGAGTGAGTGTCTGCGTGCGTCAGAGGAAGTGTGTGTGTGTGTGTGTTTGTGTGTTTTAGCGACGTGTGTTTGTGTGTGTGTGTGTGTGTCAGAATAAGCATTTCATCCTCTGCGTGTGATGCAGGCACCCCTTCGGCCAATCAGTAATGAGTAAACAAACGCAGCGCCCCCCCTCAGGCCAATCAGAGCAGCTTAAGGAAAGCCAGAAGGAAGTCGGAGCGAGGCAGCCGGAGCTCTGAAGTTTCAGATAAACTGCTCCACATAACGGCAATTAAACCAATGACTGTGGTGCCACCCCAGGCCAATCAGTGCGAATATTTGAAAATGCTGGAATGAAAAAAAAAAAAAAGGATCACATAATTTCCTGGAGAATTTAAGCCTAAAACCTCCATAATGGAAAAGAAACTGAAAATATTCAAGAAAAAAAAGTTTCTCTCCCCTAAAAACGGTGAAATCTGGTCTGAATGAATGAAAAATGAAAGAAAGAACATTTTACAGCAATTAAATTCAGACTTTGGTCGAGAATTTGCATTCATCCCCATCGTTTCTTTGAACTAGGCTTCCCTTATTCTACGCTATGTTTTAATTAATGCCAGCAAATCCCACGAAAAGACCAAAAACACCAACGTATCGTGCGTCTCTCAATACTTCACGACTTCCCTGCACCGTCTGTGGTGCACTGACTCATGAATCTTTAAAAACAAGTTTTCAGGAAAGTCTCAGCACGATGGTTTTTAAGAAATGTTACGAAACACGAGGAAATGGCGCGTTTGTTTGGGACTATTTTTAGCGGCGAATGGATTCACGTTTGGTGCTTTAGAAAGTATTTACAGCAGCAGGGTGTACTGACATGTGTGAGTTTGAGTTTTTAATAGTTTTGGAGTTGATGTGTGATGCTTTGGATATACGGACATGTTAGGTGATCAGTTCATTGTTGATTTTATTTGTTCACAAGAAGAAAAATATAAAATATTACCATATTTCATACAGCAGCAGTCTGCAGGCTTCAGGTGCACGACACAAGCTGCTGCTTAATGTTTAAATCCAGGTAAAGACATTTTTGCTCATTCTGCTCTGGTGAGCTGTTTGTTTTTGTTTTGGGACTGTTAGAAAAATTAGGATTATACTGGGGTGCAGATGTTTTAACTCTTATAGAGAGTGAGTGTGTCTTCTGTTTTTTGCATGTCTCGTCCACTCCCCTTGTCTGGCCTGTGTTTACTGAGGCTGGCAGGGAGAGATAATTATAAAAATAGTCAAGGACAAGAGAGACAGGTTAGGGGAAGTGTCATTTTGGACAAGAGACATAATGTTCATTACTGAGCAGAAAACCAAAAAAAGGAAATTATCAGTGGGGAGGTGTCCGAAACAGCTCCTTCTTGTACAAGAATAATAAATCCAACTTAAACTTTGATACTTTGAATCCAGTCCTCCTTATTCAAGAGTTTTTCCTCATAACAAAAGCAACACTGTAACTTTTCTACTATAAAATTACAGATTTTAAATCATGCTACACTGATGGTATCTCCCACTCTGCACCCCATAAGTCTGCACTTTGTGCTGCGGGTACAGTCACCTGTGAGGAGTGTGTAATGTTTTACAGCACTGAGTCACACAGCAGCAACTATTTCACTGATTTTGGTGACACTGGATCATATTTTATGGAGGAAATGTTTTCAGGTTTTCCCTCTGACGTCCTATGGCTGCACTGATATATTCGGAGAGAAACGCTCCAACAGAGTCGTTTCAGCTGAATGCAAAACCTTCAGTGGTGACCTTCACAAAAACTAAAGAATGATGAACATTTATTTTATATTCAGGCCCTGCAAACACACAAAAAAAGTCATCCTGGATAAACATCGAAGCACGAGACAGGCTGCGTTCACTTTAATAACATTTACTGAAACCACAGCTCTGCAGCTGTACGTGCTGCCTTCACGTGCTGGTCACTGCAGTAAACCTGCAAAACAAAAAGTCCCGGTCCTTCAGAGAAGCATTATATCAATTTCCCTTCATCCCTACAGCCCTCGAATGCACCGCAGAACAACAACAGGTGTCAGCCATCGCACAGCCAGCCTGAAGCAGACTTTTAAACGATAGGCAGTAAAAGAAATACTTGTTCTTGACTGAGGTTATAAAAGATACAAGATAGAAGAGGAAACAGTGAATTTGTGGTTCTGAAGACTCGAGCTCAGCAGCACCGGAGGGAGGCGGTTTGAAAGCATATGGCTGGTGTGTTAAAGTACGCGCTCAGAAAGACTGTAGTATTCAAACAGCCGTCGCTTTCCTGCCTCAAAACATTCGTCTTGGCTGCTCACCAAAAGAAAAAAAGAGAGCTCCATCGTCTCCTTAGCGGAGATAAGTCTGCGGTAACAACAGTAGGCCGACACACACACACACACACACACACACACACACACACACACACCTCCAGCATCGTGACATGATATTTAAAAGACGTTCACACACACACACACAGAAAAACTGAGTTCAGCATATAATGCTTTAAGCATCATGAAATGTCATTTCCGCCCCTTCCTCTTAAACAGTCGCCATGGATACTGACCCACATTTCAGCCAACATGGAGGTTCTGTTTCTCATTTACATTCACCTCAAACCGATTCTCATGGCCCGACCTGAACCTGCCGCGGTTCTGCTGCACGGACTTTAACGCGATTAAAGATCGGAATGTTTTTCTTTAAATCTTGTCTTCAAATGAACTCTGATAATGTTCGTCTGTTATCTGACTGCGTGACATGACAAACTCGACAGTGACTGAAGGTCGAAGGTCTCTGCAATGTGAAGCTCGTGTGTTATTATAGTTTAAATCAAAGAGTCAGACAGGTCTGACGTGTGAAAGCATAAAGAATAATAACTAATAATAAATATCGAAAAGTGGTTCCACGCAGTTCTGGTCCGGTTCCTGTTCACACTGACTTCAGCGAGCAGTAAACACCATAACTAATCGATTAATTGAGATTTTTAATGAAATTACTTAATTATACTTAATATATTAAAATGACTTGCAGGCCTGCACCTGAGGTATCAGTCTGTGTTGGTATTCACATTTTAAATGAGTTTGTATTTATGGTTGTATAGTCAGATTACGCTCCGTGTTTTGTCTTTTAACAACTCGCCACCGTGTGTGAAGTGTTCTGCAGATCCATAAATAAAACTAACTCCGGATCAAGCGTTTGGTTTGGACCTGCAGTGACACCTTCCCGTGTGACTGTGTGTGCTGGCTACAATGAGCCTTTTTGTTTTTTCCCAGCAGGTGTTGCTTCTTTTTCAAACTGTCGCGACTTCGTTTTGGAAACAAACTCGTGAAATGTTCAGCCAGGATCCGTGGAGGCGTTGGTGGTGGTGGTGGTGGCTTCACAGAGCGATCGAGTTGTTGAGAACAAGAAGCTGCAGCAGCTACACCAGCGGACGGACGGAGCGAGACTCGTTCTCATATTTCAAACTGAGGACGGACTCGAGACGAGATGAGAAGCTGAAAGATGAGAAGCATCTTTGGATCGAACACAGTTTTATGTCTTTATGACACCCACTTCTTTACAAACACCTCAGAAGCTAAATCCTCTCACACACACACACACACACACACACACACACACACACACACACTACAATCAGCTCTCTCAGCTGCAGCACTAAACACAGTCCAGTCAAATAAGATGCCATTAAACCATTAACAGCCTGCTGATTATCTGTGCTCGCCTGCTCTCTGTTGTTCTGCTCCACTCTGAACGTTTCTTCAGTGTTTGTGTGTTGTGTGTGTGTTTTCACACCGCGTGTTGAACATTGTTCCTCGCCAGCGTTGGGTACGGTACCACCGACAGACCAACTCATCAGGTATGTTTCTGCCTCTCACCAACTCATCCATCAAGAATCTGTCCTTAAACCGGCCGTCGCTGAACTCACCTCAGCCTTTTTGTTCTTGAGTTGTGTCTAAGATTCAGACCTTGAGTTTAACTCCTCAGGTTGACAGCGTGTGCATGACAACCATTTTTACCAAAATACACAGATCGAACACACAGAAACACCAGAAGAGAGGAAGACTATGATTAAAGCCGTGCTGCTGGACAGCCTCATAAAACATATGTGATAGAAAACAGAGATCCACCTTTGGATTTACGCTGAAACTTTCACAGAAAAGAAGAAAGAAATTAAGGAAAACTACGAAATCTGGATGACGTGCTGAACGGAGACCTTGTTGTCTTCTTGTACATTGTGCAAAGAGAACAGACTAGACTAGATTTACTCGAGTACTGTACTTGGATACAGTTTGAGGTACTTACTTACTTTCTAGTTCAACAAGTTTAGTTTCCTTTGCAGAGTCACATTAATAAATAAACGAATAAGTGATGATGCACCGGCAGAGATGAAGCTACCTGATTGTGGAGGAGGCGTGGTGCATCGGTCGCGGGGGGAGAGGAGATGGTGGAGACGGCTCAGAGAGCAGAGCCAGGGGAGGTGATCAGCACAGCAGCATCTCGCTGTCTAATCACTCTCTCCTTTTAGAGAGACTGGGAAGGAGTCGGAGCAGAGAAAGACAGCGAGTGTGACAGAGGACCAGAGAACATGAACGTCTCACTGCACTGTGTGTACCGTGATAATAAACTCATCTGTGTCGAAGAATCCGCGTCGGCATGATCAGCTACAACGTTTAAGTGACGATTAAACAGTTAAAGGTGCGGGGTGTAAGAGGGGAGGGGATTTATTGGCAGGAAGGGAACATAATATTCATAACTCATTGGTGTATAATCACCTGAAAATAAGATGAGCCTTTTATATCCACAGAAGGAACAGGTCTGGGTTGGATCCGCCATGTGGTACCACCATGTAGCACAGAACGGACAAACCAAACACTGGCTCTAAATCGAGCCACCGAAGGGGAGGGTGACGTGATACCACGTACTCAGTTGGTTGCACTCTGCAACCTCACCACTAGATGCCACTGGACCTCTAACAAGACTATATATGGGCAAAACTACAGAAATGAGACACTGGTTTTAGGAACATAGAATTATCTTTGACTGATACGAAGAACCATGTGCATCTTTCTCCGGGTTAACGTTTCCGTGCTGCAGCTTCTTCACATCCACGACCAGATCACAGCTGGAGGTAAGCGCTTTGTGTCCATAAGAGGAAAAAAAAAAAATACAGACTCAGATTTCTACAGGGAAAGATAAAAGAATAGATGAAGGGAGGATGGAAGAGAGGGAGACAGGGAAGATGGGAAATGTGGCATTCGCCTGAATGAAGGAGTGTAGCGTCGAGTGATGAGGAGGAGGAGGAGGAGGAGGGATTTCTAATTTGAGAGGCGAAATGAACGGGGAAGGATCGTGTGGAGAAACAGGTGAAGAAAAGGAAAGGAGAAGATAACTCGGTGGGGGGAAAACAGAGACAGATACGGAGGAATGTGAGAGAAGGAGTGATAATGAACCATATGCACAAACACTGTCTGCATTGTTCTCTCACACACCCTGGATCTTCCTTTTGCATGTTCACACACATTTTCCTCACCTCTCCATACACCCGCTTAAACTCATCCATCCTGTCTTAAATCGCACACACACACACACACACACACACACACACACACACACACTCACACACACGCACACACACACCGACACACACTCATGGGTGAGTGAATGAGCCGAAAAAGAGTCCTTATCGCTGCAGCAGCTGCCAGTCCATTCATATCATTATAATAACTCTGAATGACGCTAATGAGGAATACACACCGTGAATAGACCGGGATGAGACTGTGTGTGTGTGTGTGTGTGTGTGTGTGTGTAAAAAGTAGTGCAGTAATAAATAGGCCAGGATGCAGTAAATGTGTGTGTGTGTGTGTGTGTGTGTGTGTGTTTTCCTGTGTGAATAAACACAATAAGTAATCAGAGAAAGAGAGAGAGACACGGAAAGGAGAGAGAGAGAGATGCTGAAATTAACTTTACAGGAAAAAAACAAAAATCCCCAAAGCGCCGATTGATTCAAAAAATAATCCTTTGACCTGTTATGTAAGAGACGGAATTTAAAGCTGAAAATAACGAACAAACACGAAACAAGCGGGGCTGATTTCTTCGAGAAAGATTTATTAACCGAACTCGTCTTTTTCTAAAATTAGTGCCTTTAACATATTCAGGGAAAAAAGAAAAATGAGAGCCAGAAATTTGACTTCAGTTCAAGCAAAAACCTGGGAAGTTCGTTTACAGTAATTAATAAAACTAGTTCGTTCAGGACGACAGAACCGAGTCGAGATAAGATGCGAGCTGTTGTTCCACGAGCTTCATTGCACATGCGGCAAAGCAGAAACAGGCGTCCATCAAAGACAGAAACATCCATCAGGTTCTTCAGTGCAACGTTTCTTTCATCCTTCTTTCTGGAAATATAAAACAGACTCCAGGAATTTACTGTTCACTGAGATAAGTCACCATCTGCTACTAAAGGTCGTCTCGTCGTCTATCAGGTGTTTAAGGTGGCTCTCGATGGCCACACTGAGGGCTGCTGTCACTGATCGCGGGATGGGATAATCGTTTAAATATGGTGCAACGATTAAGACGATTCTTCTCACAAATGTTGTACACAAGTGATGTCCACACCGACCGGCCGCTGCATGAACTGGAACCGATTGTCCAATCAAAATAAAGTGTGGATGACTTTGTTGAGCCCTGTTTCCCTCGCAGCTGTTGCCTGAATACTCACTTAGGTCTTCAAATAGAAGCTTTGATGTGTGTCGGAGCTTTTCTTTCTTTTCTTTCCGTCCCGACAAGAAGAAAGTCCCGGGGATAACACTGAATACTTGAATTTGGCCTAACGCGAGCACGCTGTGACACTGTAACCACCTGAAGCTAACCTAACCACAGCTGCTCTCTCCTTTCAGACTTGAAAGATGACTCTGATCGGGCTCAGAGCTGATTACAGCTCAGAAGATGTAGTACGCTTGAATGAGTCTCTCCTGGCTGCCCTCCATTGGGTATGGCTGCACTCCAAGTTTGTCTTTTTGCCACAAGACAGACCATTGCTCTGGTTTATCTGGAGGGTTCTTTAGAGGTGGAGGGAACCAAACACTTATGAATGGCAGGATCTCCCATTCGGCACCGCCAGCAGCTGATGTTGGACTCAAGAACACCTTTTATGTGGGCAGCTGCCGTCACCCCGTGGCTGAGGCCTGAACTCTCCTGGACAAGCTGCACACGGTGATGGTTTAAAGCGGTTTTGAGTCACATGATGGGCCAACAACGGAGCATGAGGTGGTACCGTTCCTGCACCTGCAACCTCTGCAACCCAGATCTACTGACAGTAAGATCTGGATGTCTCAACCAGGACAGTTAACGGGAACCCAGCTTGCCTCGGTTGCAAGCATCGACAGACCTCATCTGTGGCCCACACTGCACTGCGTGTACCGGGTCCTTGCTAGCCAGTACAATCCTTTTTTTGGCTCCATGGCACCTCCACCTGTTCTGGCTTCTTCACTCGGATGCACAGCAGCTACAGTGAAGCCCATAGTCACGCAAAATGATAAATCAAAACTGCTTAACGTAACCTAAATGACAAGTCCATTATATAAGTGAGGATTGCACTTGAAAAGGTTTGTGTTTTTGAGTGGAATACTTCAGGTTTTACACACTGGGATCTCTGCTAACAGGGTTTATTGCCTCTAAGCTACTTTGGCAGCACAGTACAAACATGAATTCCTGAATCCTGTGAAGTCTGGGTGTAAGTCGAGCTCTGAGCAAGCATCGCTGAAGACTTGCAGGGATCTCAAGCGGGCTCCTGACAGCTGATGACCATGAAGAAGTTCTGCTGTGGACGGCTTCCCTGAGCCTCCACCCTCCTCCCTCCGCCGCTCCGTCGGCAGAGTTCCCCCTCATTGCTTGACTCTTGCTGCCTCGGTTATCAGGCTGCTCTCAGTGTTAATGCGTGATTTGACTTTCACCTTGCTGACAACATCCCACAGAACCCCCCGGGAGAAAGACTGACACCTGTGAGCTACGAACAGGATGATGCAAACAGAGAGAAAGAACGCGAGGATAAACTGATACACCGGAAGACGGCGATAATCTGGCGGAGGATGTTAAAGAAGATGAATGAAAACGGCTTTTATCAGTTTAAATGGGAGGAAATCCGACATCACCAACATCCAGACATGCAACTCCACTGTGTGTGTGTGTGTGTGTGTGTGTGTGAGAGAGACAGTCTGAAATGCAGCGGGTGTGTCTCGTTTTAACGAGTTTTGCTTTTTAATTACCTTCGTTTGACCACAGTTTGTTTCCTGGGAACACAGCCAGAAAAACCCTGCACACACACACACACACACACACACACACACACGCACACACACACACACACACACACACACTTCTGCCTCACTTCGCAATTCTTCATCTGTCACACACACTTGTATGGATGCAACATGTCTCTCTTCACACACACACACACACACACACACACACACACACACACACTTCATTGATTTTCATTGTTTCATCCATCCATCTTTCTGACAGTCACTCCTCCCCTCCTATGACTCAACTCCCTGATATATGTGTGTGTATGTGTGTGTGTGTGTGTGTGTGTGTTCGTTTGTTCAGAGTTCTCGGCAGACGTTTCTAACACAGTGAGGTGGGCTGAATTTCTTTGTGATGACTGACAGTTTGATGGGCGGGTTGGCGTGTGACGAGCTGCAGTCTGAATGTGAATAAATGTGTTTATAATGTGGCCACATGGAGGAAGCTCACAGACGGAGAGGACGTCGTGTCTTACAGCTCCAACATGAGTCTCCATGTTTTTGGTTTTTAAAGGCACGTTCACGGCCTCGATTAACGTCAGCAGGCAGATAAACCTTCTACCTGAGCAGCTATGTGGTGAACATAGAGTCACATATTCACCTCAGGAGGAGATGGACAACAGAGCTAAATGGACAGTGAATCATGGATTTATGATCATTTGATATGCAGAATGGAACTGTACACGACCTTTACTATATCGGAGGAAATTGGGATTTTCTGCCCCCTAGTGACCAAAAAAAACTATCAATTAAAGCCCTTCATATACAGTCGTCCCTCGCTACGCAACGCGGTTCACTTTTCGCGGCCTCGCTGTTTTGCAGATTTTTTTTGTGTTATTTTGCATGCTTTTTTTTTTTTTTTTTTTTTTTACAGTGTACTGTACAGTATGAACGCGCATTGTGTTCGGCACCGTCAGAGGAACTGTGAAATACGCGTGAGTTACTGGTAATAATTTCTTATGTGTCAAACCTTGTAGATTGATCATTAAAATTACATTTGTTAAAAATGTTTGGGCTTGAAAACAGGTTTTGATCTTTGGTTTCATTTACTAATACAGTATCGTACTTATTTTGGTTAAATCTGCCAAAGTTTGAACTTTGAGAGTTTAAATAAGAGAGAAATGTGAGAAAATGTTAACAGCTGTCTGGAAAAAGGGTATAAAAGTGTGTGGTTAGGGGTTTTACGGCCTTAAAACATGTATAATAATTGTAAAACTTACTTTGCGGATTTCGTTTATTGCAGGTTATTTTTAGAACGTATCCCGCGCGATAAACGAGGGACCACTGTACTGCATTAATTGATTTTTTAAATAAAAACAAAACATTGATTCTGATTTTAGGTGATTATACAAAAATGAAAACAAGGTTATGCAATTTTTTATTACATTTCTGCTATGTTTGGCAAACATGCCATTTACCCATCCTGCAGACACAAGGTGTCGAAACAGGCGTCATGGAATATGTGCACACAAAATACTAATTATTATAATACTGCATTTTCTCCTCATGCAATTCATGCATTCAGTCATCCTGAAGTTTGAAGGACACGACAGAGAGAGAGACATGTATGATGTGTGTGCACAAGACAAGACTAATAGCACAGAGGTGATGACTCTAAACCCAGAGCACCAATTATTAAATAGTGCACATGAATAATTTTTTTTTTCCCGACACCTTCTGAGCTTTGTAACTGCTAAAACGCTCCAATTACTTCGCCAGCTCGTCACAAACTTTGACTGTTTGTTTGGAACTTTTTAGCTGAATAAAGCTGAACTGAAAAACCAAAGGCTGCAGATCTGAGGTGACAAGTGACACCTTTCACATTACACTAAATCATCTGTTTATTATAAGAATAGTGGCGTTAAGAACAGATCACCTGCACTGTACAGAGATTTTCCAAATCAAATCATCAGTTTTTAGATGAATTCCACCTTCAGCTTTTGATTTTATGGGATTGCATCTTATTTTTTAAATTATCTGTTTATGGTAAACACGTCTGTATGCTTGGAGTGAAACACTGGAAAGGCTTTGCAGTGTTTTTAGATGTGTGTTTGTGCCACAGAGTGTGATACTGCTGACAGTCCAGTATCTGTACACACACACACACACACACACACACACACACACACTTCATTACTCTATAGAACATCTCTTTTATTTACCCCTCTCTTTTTTTATATTCCTACTTACTCTCTCACACACACACTTCCCTACACGTGTGTGTTTTATGGTTTATCTTCCTGCTTTATTTCCCTTTCCTCACTTCATCTCTCCATCTCTTTCCTCTCATCTGTCTCTTCGCCTCCTCTTTTTATGTCACTCTGTGAATCACGTACACTTGATCCCCGTGTCGCTCCTCGTCGTCTTTTTATTCATCTTCCCGTTTGATCTCCTGCTTTGTATTCAGGCTGTATCTCTTTCAAATCTAGCTATTTTCCCCTCCGTCTGTCTCTCTTTCTCGATCTTCTCGTCTCCTTTTCCCTGTCATGCTCATATTATTCTTCATCTTCATCATCTCGCACTCCCGCTCTTCCTCTCATCAGCGAGCAGACGGCCGGGGTTTGATGAGGGAGATGTAAATGTCAGGTCATGTTTCTGCAGAGGCTTCAGAGCGAACATGACAATACTGACTTTGGTAAAAGCCTCAGGTCAGACTCAAAGGGGTTTCCCTGGGCTGCTCTCACGGCTTCCACCCAAAGGGAAGAGTCGCTCTGGTGATGTTACATCATCGCGTGAACCTTTCAGAGGATCAAGAACCAAACAGGATCTAACAGCCCGGCTTCTCTGGATTGGAGTATACGTACACATGTATATATTATAATGCAGTAAGCACGTCTGCCTGTTTGTATTCAGTCCACATCTTTAAAACGTGCGACAGTCATCATCTTTCTTTCTAATTTACTGTCGCACGTCGTCTGCCGTGTTTAAACGCTCCATGTTTTATGGTTTGCAATTAGCAAAGTTACATTTTTTCCATTCAGACGCTCGAAGCTCGTCACCATCCGGAGGTGTGAGCACCCTGCAGACACGAGGACAGGCTACAGTCATGTGCACTGCATGTGGCTGAAGTGTTTTACAGATCTACATCTGCAGAGGTTTCTGTTGACCATGTTGGTCGTGCAGTCCAGCGTACAGCAGGATAGATGCATGATACACATTTAATGAAATAACAGCCGATAGCTGTATGTATATATGCTGCGGACACAAAATGTTCCTCCTGCATCCTTCATGCTTCTGTAATGAAGAATTACTCCACATGAATCAGCGTTACGTCTATTCAGTGACTTATCTACCTCCTGCTGACCGACTGGTGGCTTGATCTGTGTAAATGTTTCAATTATCAGACGTCGCCCTCTGTTTCAGCCAATCAGAGTGCAGATTCAAGGATGTGATTTAATGCGATTGCTGGTGTTGATGGTGGGAACGTATCTGAACACGTGTGTGTTCATTTTCTTCAGCATGTTTGAACGCTGCTTTAAATAGTTTGGGTATTTTTTGCCCATTTAATTGGGGTCATCTTGGTTTGTGAGACGTTTTAGTATGACTGTCAGTGTTTCAGAGAAGAGGTCTCACCCTGCTAAAAAAAAAAAAAAAAGCTATTAATTTTAATTATTATGGATAAAATTGTCATTTAGTTTCGTTTGTCACCGTCTTGCAGCGCCTCGGCCAAAAAAGCTCAGCCTGTATTTTATTAGACGTGGTTTGAGCAGAGCGTTTCAGTGACACGTCGCCTCAGTGGTGATTTCAGATTTAATGTTATGAGTTTCACTGGAGCTTCATAAATCTGGAGCGAAGAAGAAGAAGAAGAATTTCCATAAAAGTCAGCTTATAAATGTGATTTAAAGCCTCACAGAGACTCTCTGCTACAGGATGGGCTGCACCAGCAGGAATTAATTGTAAACTTATTATTTTATGATTGTAATGCAACATGCTTTGAATCTGTTTAAAATCTGTTTAAAGCATCTAAACCACTCTGAAAATGTCGGTTTAGTCGGTCGGCTTGGTCGGTGGAGCGTCCGCCCCGTGTGCAGCGGCCCTGGGTTCAATCCGACCCGTCGTTCCCCGTCTCTCTCTCCCCACATTCTTGTCGCTCTTCAGCTGTCTCTGTCAAAAATAAAAGCTTGAAAGGAAATGTCTCTTTGACTCCAGATTAATGAACAGCTTGAAACGATTAAACTCTGATCATTGATCAACTTTAAAGTGATTTAAATTAAAATTAAACAGCTTCATAATCTGGGCGGATGGAGGAAAAAACGTGTGAGAACAGACTCATCACTCGATAAGAACTCAATGAGGCTCGACTGAATTAAGTTTTGTCATAATTCAGACTTTTTTAAGGTCGTACAGGAAGCAGCTCAGCTTGGTTTTTACCATTTTAAGTTCAAATCCACGACCTGCAGCAGCGTTGGTGCATTGATCTGTCCACTGATTGATACGGGACCAGTGTGTGAGCTCAGGAGAGAGGATAAGAGATGAATGGACAGAAAGACAAAAAACAAAGACAACTTTTTCATGTTGACGGAGAGAAAAGAAAGAGTGCGTGAAGGAAACTTTGACTTTGTCTTATGACGTTAGGGCTGCGAGAGGTAGCAGGCAGCCGTCTTTCTCAAGTTCAGATACGTGAACTGATTCGCCCGCAGCGATCTCTGCTATTCAAACGATGGATTGGATTTAAAGAATATCGCTGACCTCAGAGCCCTGAACCCAGAAGACAGCGAGCTCAGTCGTTTTATTGAAGCAACATCTTAAACACCAAGAACAGCCCGAGCTGGACAGAGCTGAGATATCTCATTATGCAATGAGTATAGTTTTATATAAAGCATAATATTACATTCGCATTTGTTCGTGCCTCGCGTGGCTTATCGTGGTCAGCCGTGGGCTCATTTCCTTCGAGCCACCATGCTACAGTTCTCTTATATTATTTCAACACAGATTTACATTCAGCTGTAGAAATGTTATATCCAGCTGTCATATCCAGAGCAGCAGCTCCTGCTCAAACTACGTTACCTGTGTGTGTGTGTGTGTGTGTGTGTGTCAGAGATGTAAAAGTGCTTGAACAGCAAACAGTCCAAGGTGGACAGAGCTCCAATGGGAATACTGTGAAGTCGCTAACGGCAACCGTCCCTCTGTGGATATGAAACAAGACTCAAGGACTTTATCCACAGGAGCGCCCCCATGAGGCTTCAATGTTCACTGCACAACAGACGACAACATTACTGGATGCATGACAAAGACAAACTCCCTAGTGTCGAGGATCTAAAAAAAAGTTGAAGGTTCTGCCAGAGGAAACTCAAACTGAGCTGTGCACTCTGAGACAAGGCTCAACCTGATCTGTTACCGTGTTACCAGCTTGTGTGTAATAACTTTTGTCATTTCATCTCGTGTCAGGAGCAAAACAGAGAACTCTGGCCGAGTTTAACTTTCCCTGACTAGAGCATTAATATTTTAACATGTGAAATAAACACACACAAAAAAAATAAATAAAAATATATTTGTTTTTGCTCCCACTTTTCAGGAGTTTAAGTAGAAAAGATCTAAGATGACTGGTTAAAACCAAGAGGCAACAGCTTTGAAGTAAGTGCCACAAACTGCAGTTCCTCAAACGTCCACCTGAGGCTGGCTCCAGAAGTGAGTCAGTCTCCATAAGTCCCCATGTTAGACAGCAGAAATAAACATGTTTACAGCCTGGTACAAAAAACAGTTTTGGTCTCTGTAGCTAATTTCCCCGTTCATGACAACTGTACTGAGGGTGAATTTATATACAACTCACCTGTTCACATTATATTAAGGCTTAAAGTTATGCAGGATTAAGAGCGTGGACGCTTTGATTGACAGGTGGGTGCCACCTTTCTTCCTGCCTTCTTTTGTATCTGGGGAATGATTTCCAGATGATTCGAGTCACTAAAAATAATCCCAGGACTGTTTTTCTTTTATACGTTGGAGACACTTTTTCTCCTGCACGACCTGAAAATGAAGATGCAACAATATTTGATCTGATCTCACATCCTCACGAAGCTGTACAAAACCAAAGTTCAGCATGACTTTAATTGTATTTCTCCGGGGCAGTAACCCATCATTACTCATTCTTCTTCCCAGCGCCGCTCGGAGGATCCGAACCCGTGACCTCGACCTTTGGGCTGCTGTCGCCCCGAGTTCCAGGCTGCAGGGACAGGCTGCCTGCTGTCCTGTTATCTCTGCTGAGTGAACACATGGAAAAAGAAGAAATGGGGACATCGTGACCTGCAGCGCAGGGACCAAAGTCTTACCGGCTCGTATCGTTCTGTGGGCACTTACTTACAACTGCAAGGGATTGTGGGAAATTGGGACATATTATTGTTTCTGCTTTGATCGCCTCTTTATCTGTCCTCGTGTCCTCACTCGTCTCTTTGTCTCTCAACCTTTCTCCCTTTTCTTCCTCGTCTCCCATCCTTCACTCCCTATCTTAATTATTTCCCATTTCCACTTCTCTCCGTCTCCCACCCTTCATCAGTCTCTCTCCCTTCCTCATCCTCACCGTCATCCCTCGCTTCCTATCTTAATTGCTCTGCCCACAGGAGGACGTAGTCAGACTGGACTTCCTGTCGGCTGCATTGTCAGGGCCGGTTTTATTGTAACGGTATATAAGAAGAGAGAACAGAGCAGAAGAGGAGGGGAAAAAAGAGGAAATGGTAGAGACCTTTGTTTCCCTTTCAGCGTGTCTTCCCAGCAGGGTTCACTTCTACCAACAGCTACCACAGAGAGGTCATGAAAGACACGTTGCTTAAAGCCTCCCGTTTCTGATGTTCCTATTTAAAAGATCTGACACGTTCAACTCATGAAAGCAGCAGGTGTCACATGGTCGGGGACGTTTACTGACACTTTGATTATGAGGCAAAAAGTGGAGTGAAGTTCGATGACAATTAAAGATGTCAGAAAGTGCAAATGTACAGTACGTGTGTTTAAAATCTCAGGAAAATGAAAATCTGCTCTCTGTCTTTGGGTTTTGCTGCAGCCAAAATAAGATGTACTGTTTTCTATGTGTCATGATGTCATCACATGTTACCAGGCGTTGGGAACATCTGTTGAAGTCTGACATTTTTAAATCTCTTCGGTAAGTGAGGAGACCGTGTTGTGCCAGAACAGGAGCTGGGCGACCCGACGTAGCAGCATTCAGCATTGATAGAGGAAACTGACAGCTGAACAAGAAGAACAGGAATCAAATCTTAGACTGTTTTTTAGTCGAGAGCTCGGTGAAATAAGATGCTGAAAGACAGACGCCGAGCCGGGCTTCTTACTGTTGGACTAGTCAGTAATATCAGCTGGCTGTTATGTCTCGTCTTGTTTCACTTTACCAGGTCAAGACATTCCTCTGTCTCGTTACCTGGACCTGTCGAACACTGGGCTGGCACGCCAGGCTACACCTTGACTTGTACTTGTGTCTTTACAGTGTGTCAAATGATGCAACGCTACAAATCATTTGTGCAATGTTGAAGCGCTTGTGTGTGTGTGTGTGTGTGTGTGTGTGTGCATAAAGGGGTTAAAGTGTAGCTGGGGAATTGGCACTACGGCAACTTCATGGAGACCACACAGCTTCAGTTCAGGTATATCCCACACATATAACTGTTTAAACAAAGTGTTTGCAATGTAAGTGTCAGAAGAAACAATTTCAGGAAATAACCTACAGTCATTTTCTGTGACCTCATCATGGTCACGGGGGGTTATACCAGCTGGCACTGGGCAAGAGGCAGGGTACACCCTGGACAAGTCTCCAGGTCATCACTAGCTCTACAGATGAAATCAATCACTGGCAGCATGCAGCATCCATCCTCTGCATCAGACGTGTCAAACTCACTACGTCTGTTATTAATGGCTCCGCTGGTAAATCACACTCCCACCGCTCATACTACAAATCCCACAATGCACTGCAACAGCCGCCACACAGGTCAAGATACTCACTGGTGGGAGGCTACTGACGAGGCGCACAGGCTCACCGACACAGGAGATAAACGAGTGTGTCTGTACTATGCTGCGCTTTGTGTTTTTATATATTTCATCTTCTTTATCATTCCTTCTTAGTTTCTTGTGGTCGCACATGGAGGTGTGACACTGTTTGTTTGTTTGTTTGTTTGTTTGTTTGTTTGTTTGTTTGTTTGAATGAAGAGGTGAATTCATCAGCTGCCTGTCTCTGTTTGTGTTCTAATTGGATTTGGGGGATTAGTGGATTGTGTGTTTGTGGTCTGTATTTATGAGAGTCTCAGTGTTACAGGTCAGCAGGTTTACATTAACCTGAGTGTGTGTGTGTGTGTGTGTGTGTGTGTCCGTTTAAATTCCCCCATTACTGCACAGATCAGTGGGCATTTATGCATTCAGGTGTACTTTAATGTAATTGGCTTTTTTTGTGCATGTGTGTAAATAATGGACTGACCATTGCATGTAACGTCCACACACACACACACACACACACACACACACACACACACACACACACACACACACACACACACACACACAGACACACACACACACACACACACACACACACGTTTCCTTGTTTCTGTTCTGAGCATCCCTGTGGACGGAGAAGTTAAAAAAAAAACAAGAAGAGACACGGACCAAAACAAATCAAGCAAAAGAAAAAAAAAAGAGCAGATATGAAATATTGATGTAACAGGAGGAAGGAAGGAGAGGTGAGAAGAGCGAAGGAAGCTCAAACCTGTTTCTCATTGTTTTCTGTCCCTGAAGAGAGACGAGAGGGAAAGACGGAGAGAGATGACAAAAAGAGACGTGATGAGAAAACTGTCTGACTGACGCAAGAGCGACGATGAAAATACTGTCAACATGTGAGGCGATAATCAGAAACCTGGATCAGGTTCATCAGTTTTTAGTTCTGTGATAACTGGTGGAGACGTCAGCTCGTTATGAAGCCGACAAAATTAACTAAATCTCCCAATTCCATTTTTAGAATCCCAAAAATGGGAATAAATCATGATATCGACTCACGTCACTCACCACTGAAAAAACACCGGTGGTACAAACACCAACACTCCCCCCAGTGCAGCTGGGCTAACAAACTGAGCTAACATGAGCTAACAGCAGCTACAGCTGTCAGCAGTTTACTTCACTGTCCATCATAAACTCTGTAAATCACAGAGAGTTGAGGCGGAGCAGCCGGAGGACATCAGAGGGAAAACCAGAAAACATTTCCTCCATAAAATATGATCCAGTTTCACCAGAATCAGTCAAATAGTTGGTGCTGTGTGTGACCTGCAGTTCAATAATAACAGAGTCTGTATCCTCGTGCCTCAAAAGCAGAATAAGAGCTCGTGAATAAGAGTCTGTGACTTCTGAACCTGAACATTAAGGTTTAAAAGCAAAACAAAAACAGTCGTGTACTGAGACCAGGACGGACGTGAAAGCTGGAGATGAATGCTGCCCACTCATCTGTAAGCTCATCCCTTCTTTTCATTCCCTACCTGATGTTCTCTCCTGTTTAATGTCTCTTCTTTTCAACCTCACATCCATCCACCCCTAAACCCCAGAGAGAGAGACAGAGAGAGGAACAGACAGAGGAATATGCACCGGGACGAGTCACAAAGAGGTTACTAAAGGGAAATTCACATTTTTCTTCTCGTTTCTCTCAATCTTTTATTTTTCTTTCTTTACCTCCCGTTCCTCTCTCTCTGCTCTGGTAATGAAACATTGTTTGAGGTATTTTTCCTTTTAAAAAAACATCAAACGTCCAAGTCTGCTCTCTCTTCCCTCTGCTGTCTCCATCGTGTTTTTAAAAATACTTTATTGTACTCTACTTTCTTTTAATTCTTCCACAGTCATTTCCACTGATGATTATGAGCATTCCCCCTCATCTACAAAGCATTAACACAAGGCGTCATTAGAGAGACTCTCTCTCTTTCTGGATGTTTGAAATCACACACACTCACACACTCACACACACACACACACACTCACACACACACACACACACACGGACGACAGAAGTATTTTGCCTGTCACTTGCAGACGTTCACCCAGCGAAGTACAAAACACGCCGGAACAAAGAGAGCAAGTTGAGAGGGAGGAAGAGGTGAATGAGAGAGAGACAGATGGACACGAAGAGAGAGAGAGAGAGAGAGAGAAAACAAGAGAGAAGGAAAATGTCAGATTTGATGTTATTGTCTGCATGTCAGAATTTCTAATCTACAGCTGCTTTGATTGACAGGAGGGGAGGCTGGAAATTGCTGTTTAAGAGCCAAAACAATAGAAACTGGAAAGCAGAGAGCTCAACCTCCACTGAGGCTGCACAATCCTCTAAACTTGTCATTATGATAGAAATGTTAATCTGCAACACTTATCCTGTCACAGCAAAAAAAAGTATTTAGGTTAGACGTACTGTATGTCGACTTATATAAAGCATGTGGCCACCAGAACATAACACTCATGTGAAGATCCCAAAGCTGCAGGCATTCATCTGCTGCCGTTACCTCAGAAAAGTCTTTTGGTTTCGGAGTTTTCCACCAGATTTCGGAGGCTGGCTGCTCCCGTCCAGATCGTTTCTTCTTGTTTTGTTCACAGTGACGTGATCAAACAGGAAAGGGTGCTTAAACAAGCCACCTGTCAATCAAAGCGGCCACACGGAAATTAGCTACAGAGACCAAAACTGTTTTTTGTACCAGGCTGTAAACATGTTTATTTCTGCTGTCTAACATGGGGACTTATGGAGACTCACTCACTTCTGGAGCCAGCCTCAAGTGGACGTTTGAGGAACTGCCCATACCTCTTGGTACTAGCCCGTCATCTTAGATCTTTTCTACTTCAACTCCTGAAAAGTAGTTTCATATCCACAGAGGGATGGTTGCCGTTAGCGACTTCACAGTATTCCCACAGGAGCTCTGTCTTCACAGTGACAGAGGTTACCACCTGGGCATGACATACTCAGATTCTGAATGATGTCTCACAGTCTGTATGCAAACAGGCCAATGATAGATGGTGCAATTGCAAAAATGCCTTTTGAAATTGGAGCAATTTGTCAACTATGCATCACCACTAATAATTTGTCTAAGACGACCTTTTTAAACCAGTGCCATTCAGTTGAGGAAGACAACCGTCATGTCCGTGTCAATTTCTGACCATCTGATGACGTCTTAGACTTCCTCCACAGTCCGATTAGCAACTTCAGACACATTTCGTCTAATATTCATAAACAGATATTTGCATATGAACACAGATACATGTAAAATTAAAGCCACAAGCAGCGATGGTTGGGCCCTCGCACATGTGCGCACGTCGAATTGTGCATAATATCGGTCTTAATAACCGCAAGTTTCAGACAGCTCTGAGGAAGTATATGATAGCCCAACACTTTTGCCAAAAAAATCAGCCCAAAAGTAAATGGCGTCTCATTTTTTTTCCGAAAAATCAGCAACGTTGACTTTGACGTACAGTCACGGCCACGCCCTCTGATGAAAAGTTGTGATTTTGAGAACTTTTCATTGTCGAGGCCTTGAGAACACACACGCCGAGTTTCAAACGCATCGGATAAAATCCCTAGGAGGAGAGAAAACACAAAAGTCAAAATTTGACAAAAATTGGACACCGTACGCTTCACTGTAGCCCGAGGCACCAAGAGACTTTTTTGTGTGTCTCGGCATGTTACATACTCCCTCCAAATTTTGTACACGTGGATGAAACCGTGGCGAGGGGCCACTCCGAAAACACACACCTAGGTATGTATGCGTACGTCCATGTGCAAGACCCCCGAAATGCGTAATTTCACACCCAACTTTGGAGGGGGGGGCAAATTGTCATGAGTTTTCAAGGGGATATGGGCCGTCAGAAATGCAATTTACTTTTAAACGTCGTTCAGTGTTTGAAATCCAATAGGGCCTCGCCCCAGCGTGCTGTACTCGGGCCCTAAATAGCTCATAAAAAGCTAAATCATTGCCAGTTTACATCCATGCAACCAAAGCCCGCTCAAACGTGACTGATCAATACAACTCAGGCTACAAGTGGAAACCAGAATGAAAGATGTTGCATTCAAATGCAGATACCTGTTCATGGATATTATGTGCATGTGCAATAAGAGAAGAACTGGAAACAAGACAGCAGTGCACGAGTCTCTGTGGAATCCTTTTGTGCAAATGGCCTCAAGCCATACAGTCCATACTTCCACCCAGAGGGACAGCTTAAAGAAAAAATCCTTCTACACTTAAAAAATTCATATATATGTTCACATGGGAGTCCAAACTGCAGCAAAACAATCTTACTTGACCAAACTTTTCAAACTGTAGTTGAGATAAAAATATAATTCATGGTGTATTAGCAATATTTTAGGCAAACATTGGCTATGAACTGAATTTTCCACTTTGTTTATAGAGAGTGCAACATCTTGAGGAGCAATTGTGTATGTAAATGAACTCAAAACTCACACACTAAGATTGATATGGTAGTATTTGGTAGCATTTTGGTAACTAAACTGTAAAAATCTCAGGTTTTGTGAGTTTGATGGAAATAAAAGACGTCTGTCTGATCGACCTTGGTGCCTGAATTGTGGAATTCGACGTGCTTCCCGTCGTTATTCATAA
This sequence comes from Larimichthys crocea, assembly GCF_000972845.2. Classification (NCBI taxonomy): domain Eukaryota; kingdom Metazoa; phylum Chordata; class Actinopteri; family Sciaenidae; genus Larimichthys; species Larimichthys crocea. Next base: position 12,805,070 of record NC_040025.1, read on the forward strand.
CAGAAGAGTTGAAACAAAATAAATCATCCCTAATCCATAAATCCACAAAGCCAGAAGTCATTAAAAGTTCACAGCAAATACATCAACTCAGGAGCTAAACCTGAGATTTGAATTTCCTCTGAAGAGGGTTTAAAAAGCTTGATTCCAAAATAAAAGCTTGCAGAAAAGCGTTCTGAATAATTGACAAGTCAAATAAAAAAGGTGCCTTTAAAATTAAAGGTAAGAAAACTTCTTTGTTTAACCGTGAGCTGACAGACTTTGCACACCGGAAAGTGCTTAAAATGCTTTTTTTTTTGTTTATATAGACTTTTAAGCTTTACATTACTTTTCTATTTAATCAGAGAGGAAACGTGAAAAGAAGAAGAGGACAGCTTCAAACCAAACTCCAACTTCCAACACAATGAAGGTCTAATAAGCTTCAAACCAAACTCCAACTTCCAACACAATGAAGGTCTAATAAATATAACGTGGCTTTTTCTTCTGTTAGCTTATTTCTGCCTCCTGAAGAAAAACCCTCCATGTGTGTTCTCCTTTATAGTTGTGGAGGAGAACAGAGAGCAGGCCGAGGCTTTGAACCGTGGGTAGGTTGGTGATTGATTTATCAGGCCTGCTCCTTCAGAGCCTCATTTCCCGCGGCAAACAGGAGAAGGCTGATCAGCGTCAAACAGGACGACGTACATTTCACATGACTGCGGGCTGAAATAGCTGTACTTGTGAGTAAGTCTGTTTACCTACAGTGTGCCGCCTTTAGCGCCTTCTCCAATTATTGGTATAATGTGTTATATGTTTTATGTTTCTGAGTCACTGCCAGCGTTTCTGATTTGTTCATCGATTCAGACAGGTCTGATGAAGAGGAAAAAAGCTTTCTGAACAGCAAGACAAGCACATCATCATAAACAGCCGCCCACCATTGTTTGCGGTATAGAGGCCGCACACTAAAGTATCATCTGGTGTTAATGATGGCGCTGAAAGAAAAGTCAGGAGGTAACCAAAGTAGGAATGTCTACACAAAACTTCAATGATTTCATTTAGCAATCGTCGAGATATTTCATGCCAAGATCCTGGTGGCACTGGGTGAAACATCATAAGATCATCAACGTCATGAGGATTCATCCTACTCAATAATTAACCTTTGGCCAATTTGTAAATGCGAATTAGTCCAGAACCTTTCCAACGATCGATTGTCCAATGGGCGCAGACCAAAATGTCTCTAGACAGAATTGGATTAACCTACAACCAATCAGAGCAACATAGAGTACGGCAAACACATCTTTCTTTGTCCCTCTTTTAGAGACAATATGATGTCCAGTTCGTTTAATCCAACAGCGGATTCAGCAGAAATAACGCCACATCGCTGCCAATAGAGTCATCGATACATCATCGTATCAAACCTGCCCCATATCAGATACACGATTGTGATTGGCTGGACCAAATCAAGCACGAGCTTGCAGATTGGTCAGGTTTCCCAAACTATATAATAATGCGGTGTACTTTATTAGGCGGATCGACTAAATGACCAATACAGCCATTTTTAAAAGAGCCATCAAACCTCAGGTAAATACATCAGATCATACACAGACTGTCTTTGGGAAAAGATTGTCTCTTTACCTCTACTTTGCACATGAAGCGATGATTCTAGAAATCTGTAAATCTTTTCTGACTAGGCAGTCACAATCCATTATATTCAGATTCATGTTGCCTACAATAAAAACTCAGTAATCTCTGAGGACCCTCCATCTACAGCGAGATACAACAACAGATTCATTCAGATTCATATCCTCAGGAGTCATTTGGGGCAGATATATTCTGTTTTCTTTCTCCAAAACTCTTACGCAGTCGTTATGCAAAATTAGATTACCATTTTATTCATCTGTCTGAGGTTGTTTAGGCTGTTAAGAATATGCTCAAAGACTTGAGGGCTAAACACGAGTCTGAATTTCAGGCTGCATGTACAAAGAGCCGGTTCAGTCTAGCTGGTAGTGTTGCATCAGATTTCATTTGGGGAACATGAGCTTTTGCGGTCTAATAGATAGTTCAGGGTTCAGCAGGTTAGTCTTATTACCTCGTCTACTACGCTGTTAAACAAAACGGACAGAGAAACGCCAAGAGCGATGTGCAATTAGCCAGAAAATACAACGGAACGCTTCCAACTGTGATTCAGAGCTGCTGCTGTGAGGCTCATTGTGATGTTGAGATGGTACCTGTCAACCTCAGACGGTAAATTAGCAGCAATTAAAAGAGCTGAAACAGTTTGTGCTTAGTCTAAGAGTCTATGAGCCGCATAGGACATATGATCTAAATATTTTAATCTTTATCTCTATGTCGCAGACCGATTCTTTCATTGGTGAGATGTTTTCCTCAATGAACTTCACAGACTGCGTCTATCCAAAGGCACAGATCTTATTACAGCTTAGGAGGGACCACAAACATGGAATTTTCTCAATAGTAGGGTATTTTCTGAAGGAGACATCAATAATATCATCAACATTCATCAAATTACGCTCTTCGACCGCACAGTTGGGCTATTTTTGGAAAATATGGAATGGAAAACTTGATCTGTGTTTGAGGAAAAAACAAAGCGACTAGTTTACAGTCCTAGCAGTCATCAGTCACAAAACTCACTTGCTAAAAAATAAAGCAAGGTGGAACAGAGGTGGAATGTGGGAAACTTAGTCCAATAACAAGCGCTAAGGTATCAGGATGAACTAAACCTTTAAGTAAAACTGAATTTCCCGATAGCAATGGTACAGACCGAGCCAGACTGAGACTGAGACCCTGGCCTGGATCAGAACCCAGGCACCTTTCAGTCACTGTGGACTGGACACTGATGTCCTTTTGATGTTTCTGTTGACATTTTAAGGGTTCCTCTAATGTCCACTAGACTCCAAAAGACTCAGTATTGTTCTTGTACTGGTGCCAATGTCTTCTCAAAAAAGTTTGGCTCTCAATATGTGATGATCAGGATGTTGCTTGTAGTTACAAATTCAGAGAATTATCACCAACATTGCAGTGTCCTTCAGCTATGTTGTTGTTGTTTTGTTTTGTTTTGTATTGTTTCTAACTGTAAAATAGCAATGTAAAATGGACAGCTGCAGACAAAACATCGGACAGAAAAATCACCAACTATCTGGTTAAGACTACGTGGAGAATAACATAGCAGGACCATGGAAGAGTGCACCCACATCTTTAATCACCTGTACATCAAGTGTATCATGTCATTATTTACCAAGTTTTGAATGCCCTTGCTCCTCCTGCTTCCTCCACACATCAGAGATTCATTTTACGTTGCATCACTGAGGTCCTCCACTGTTTTTATTTGAAATGTTCCTGAGAGCATGGTCCGTTTTTATGCCAATGAACGGTGTTAGAACGACATCTCGAAGCACTTTGGGCTGCATGTGTGTACGAATAAAGTCGAGCTGAGTTGACGTACGCAACTTCCCAACAAAAATTAAACGCATACCGTCCTGGAAGAAGACGGTTACCGCGAACGTGTGCAGAACTGATCAGAGCAGTCAAAGAGAGACAAAATAAGAAATTTTAATAAAAATGTCAAAAGTTGTTAGTGAAATCCAGAACTGGAACGCAGAGGCTGTAAAACAGTCCCTGTGTCTTAGTCGGGTCCTCGTATACAGAGGATTTTCCTCTCAAACACGCACACGCACACGCACACACACACACACACACACGCACACACACACACACACACACAGCGGTCCAAAGGAAAATCCAGAGAGACAGATCAGAGAGTGTGTGAGTTCAGAGAGCTCAGAGAGAGAAAACTAGAATCCACAGCGATACAACCGTTCCTCTGGGCCTGGAACATAAAGTTCACACACTCGAGGAGAACGTGTCTGAATGTGTTTGGATGAACGGAAGAGAAAGAAAAATCTGAGTGTGTGTGTGTGTGTACACCTGCAGGTTACATGCTAATAACATGCATCAGTGAAGCGCACACAGATAAACTAACAAACCCTGTGCAGGCCTGAATCCATGTACTGTCCCAGATCACACTATACACACTGTACACGGTATATATCTAATATCTATCTCTCAGTGTACATCTATCCCTTCGTCTGTCCATCTTTCCATCACCAGTTTACTGTTGTCAGTCTCAACGGAATGAGAAGAACATGGAGCTTAAACATAAAACTGATGTTCTGGGGCCACGGCTGAACTTTAAGCACCAATAACTCACCAGTGACATTATTTTGATGCCATTCAGCTGATGGTACTCGAGGATTTTGGATCGACCAATAAGATGCAAAGGATGCCACATACTGCTGCACTCAAATCTTGGCATGAGCTGTTCTCACACTCCGACACATCATGGCTCAAATGCACTTCAGTTCATGCAACATTAAAGGAGCAGTGTGCTGCTGATTGCAACTGCCTCGCCTCACCTTCCCTGTTCTACTGTAGAGACATGGTGGTTCAGTATCAATGCTCATTCTAAGGTAACAGCCCCCCCTGGATATGACACACTGGACCTTTAAGTGAACGCATGGCTGCTCGCACCGTGACCGCATTCAGCTGTGGTTCTGTCTTTAGCTCAGTGTTCAGTCTGTTGTGAGCCGTTAGGTTCAGCTCAGCATCAAGGTAACCTTTACAAGCACTACAAGGCTAATCGCCCAGCTCAGCATTTCCTAACCTTAACCATGAGATTATTGTTGTAACCTTGATGAAGGACCTTTACCAAGCTGTTATTTGAACCAGTCCACGATCCTTTCTTAAAGCTAATGCGTACACGATGTGTGTCATTCTAAATTTTAGACTTTTCTTTGTTTAATTTGGACGACCTGTTCAAAACTGGGCAAACCTGAAGATTCTTGCAGCTGCGTCTCTTTTTTCCCCCATTAAAAGGTTATTTATGGATTTTTTTCTTATAGGAACTGAGGATCTAATGATAGAGGGCGTCGTGTGCTGTACAGATTGTAAAGGCCCTTGGGGCAAACTTGTGATATTAAGCTTTATAAATGAAACTGACTTGACATACGCTCAGATTGTAAACGCACTGAGATGGAGATTAAATACATTAAGTTCTATTAAGATTTTAAGATATCTGAGTGGTAGCCAATCATCAGTGCAGATTCACGCCACAGTTATCTGCAGAAATTACAAAGAGTGCATGAAAAAAAAGCACGTAGGAGCCCTCAGGAGGGAGGCAGTGACGTTCCCTCCCTCCGGCTGTGACTGAACAAACCACAGAAAGCTCCATTCATCAGCAGAAATATTAAAATACAGCCTGTTTTTCCCGATCCATCAGCTGATAATGATCCAATTGAAATGGCAAAGAGGAGATATTCCGACTGAGCGGTTAATTTGGAGCAAAGGGCTGTAAAACAAGATGAACTTTCTCGATCCCTGAGAAGAAACTGGGTCATTACTGCAGCTCTGAGGCTGCGAGCGAGCTGCGAGGTGGTTCATGTTCAGGAGGCTGAAAACTCTGAAAACTGAGGACATGCACACACTCAACACTATTCTATCTATTTGTATATCAAGAAAGTTTTGTGACATCTCCATGCACGTCTCTTAGATGATTCCTGATCGCGATCTGTCAGTTCTAGATTTAACGATCCTTCTTCTGTTCAGTCTTAATGTCACCAGTTGATGTCTGTAGCTCCTGTTTGATAAATCTGGGTCTGAAGAGTGAAGCCAAGTGTCTTTAACCTGCCTTCTTTAAAATGGCCAGCAGGGGGAAATTCTACTGGTTGCGAAAAGAAGTGTGATTGTATTGAATGTAACTTCGGTTAACAGTTACCTCATGAGTTCATGGTCTCTCTTTAAGTCTTCTTCCATACAGCATGATTACATTTAGTTATTTTACGCTTTCATCCAAAGCAGCTCACAAAAAAGTGAAAAATCAAGGTGGCAGCATTAAGTACTACTCACAAAGAATCAAGGTCCAGTTGTAGAGGGGGACAGATGTATCATGTCCAGGTGTTTGTACTGTTGTAGAGGAGGTCCTCTCTGAAGAGCTGGAGGTTTTCAGGAGGTTTGTGATGATCTGGTAGGACGTTCCACCAACGGGAACAACAGACGAGAAAAGTTTGGATCGCCCTGAGCGAACGGGTGGCAGAGCCAGGCGTCGCTCATCGGAGGAGGTAACATATGTCTGTATGAGGTAGGTGCATGATGTTCATTTTGTAAATGATGGTCCCATTTAGAGTAAAATCAAAGAGAACAAGGACAAGGTATGCTTTGAGTGTGACTACCTTGTTACTGACAAGTCATTCTCAGTGAGTCCAGCCTCGTGAAACTCAAATCAAACTGTCAAACCAGGCAGAGCTGATCAAATATGAGATCCTGTTGCTGACTACTTCTAATGTTTTAGTTACCGTTGAGCTGTAATATGACGCCACCCACCAGCCCCACACTGTCGATTACAAAATAAATGACTGATATTTTATGAAATGAGAATTAATTTACTTCACGATGAATTAATGAGTGTGCAGGCCGCTGTTTGAAATTGAATTTACATTTAATTCAGAGCAGGAACATCAGAATGTGTCGGGTCTGCTTCAGGTTTTGGAGCTGACGTGATGTTGAGCTCGTCGCAAGAACCAAAATTAGATCCGAGCCTCGCTGCACATTAGTGTGTGTTGGTATGTGTGCATGCTTTCATTCAGCATCTGTGAATTCATTATCTATACATAGGCACATCCTTCAATGTGTGTGTGTGTGTGTGTGTGTGTGCCCACCTGCAGGGCACATGCTAATAACGTACATCACTGCAGAACACACACGCTCACTGAGCATGTGCAAACTGCATGCGCTGTCCTACATACAGCAACAAACACGTTGGAGTGTTGAAGCGAGGCGGGGAGGAGGATGAGAGGCACGTGTCAGACTTTTCAAACTTTTAAAAACGCAACGTTGCTCCACACGCCACCACCACCTGCCACCGCTACACCTCTGTGTTGATTTTAGATTAACGACTAAAAAAAGCAAAAGCAGAGAGACTGTAAGCAGAGAAAGAGAGAACAAGTGACAGATCAGATGACAGGGGCACTTGCAGGAAATGCTACATCCTTTCTCACACACACACACACACACACACACACACACACACACACACACACACACACTTAAAATGTGATTGACAGCTCCCTCAAGGGCTGTAGTGAATTATTCAGCACAGTCTGATGGACCGACAGACAGGAGAGCATATAGAGAGACAGGACATCAGTCAGAGACACAGACTGAGGGGAGGACAGACAGGTAGTGAGACAGGCAGGCAGACGGGCAGACAGACAGACAGACAGACAGGCAGACAGACGGGCTGTGGATCATCAAAACTTTCCTCTAGGCATATTTTTATTCATAATCAATAACTCTATTGAATTTTACATAAACCTATGTGCATTCACAGTCCCGGGATTTTAAATTCTTAAAGAGGCATGTTTGAGATTCAGCGTGTTCCTCCACCTGCTGCTCGCCACCGCCACGCAGGAAAAAGTTGCTAAAAGCCAGCAACAGGTCGCCGCCAAAGCTTAAGCTTTTCAGCCTCAGACACAAACACGCCTGACAGGCTGAATTCAGGGCACGCCGTCCCGACAGCCAGAACACGGGCCGGATACAGAAAGCGCTCACACAGATGGGTCCACTTCTGCCACATCACAGTTTCAGTTTTAAACATTTCTGCAACTTCTCAGTAAACAGGATGGAAGTCCACTGAACTCCACAAAGAACAAACCGAGGATCCATTTTGATTTCAAGTACGACTTGATGCAGAAAACTGAACTTTGAGGTGGAAACGATCTCAACTCTGAACAGTCTAGACCTGACACACACGATTTTCTTCTTTCCGGTTATTACAGCCTGCAGAGACAGCCTGCTTTACCTTATTAATAATGTGAATGAGCCATTAAAAGTGTGATGAATTAAATGTTCCATAAATAGTGTGTCAAATTTGTAATCATGTCTATTCCTGGATAAATCCTGATCTGAAAGGCAGGGGCCGCCAATCTTAAGTTAACTTAAGCTTCATAGGTCAAAAGGTGTGTAACTTTTTAGAACATGCGTCAGGTTTTATGTGCTCTGTATCTTTTATGAATCTAATGTAAGCAAGTGAGGGACGACGCATTTCACTGTCCAATAAGGTACGATCCTGTGTAATACTGGACAGGTGGCAATCCTAAGACCATTTCCAATTCAGAGCAAATTTGGCGCCGTGGCGAAAACATATTTTTCCATTCACTGAATGGAGGTAGTACGTCAGGGTGGTGCGGGCTGCAGGGAGTGGCCAAAAGAGACGCAGCAACTTTCATTTCAATGAATCTTCTAATTGTTTTCTCCATTAGTCGATTATCATTTAGTGTTTTCTGTTAATTGACTCTTTTTTTCCCCACTTAAATTGATGTTTTGCAGATATCTTCCTACAAACAATCTTTTATTTTACTTTGTTGGAGTCTCGAAGTGCCAGAATTTCGATGTCCACCTCAATAATTGAAGAAATTCGTAACGGCTCCCCCTTTAAAAAGCTCAAATCCTCACAGGTCACTGTTATTAGTTTGAGGCCATCATTGCTGCCATGACGGATACTGACTGCAGACAGAAAAAAGTTCTTCGAATGGGACATTTTGCTTCTTTCTACAAGTCTATCACAGCGTCCATCTGTCTGTGAGTCTGTGTTTCTGACTGACTTTCATGAATCTCTCATTTATTTCCCCGCAGGCTGTTGGATGCTGCAGGATCAAACCTTGAGGGCAAAAAGAAAATGAGAGAAACTTAAAGAAACCTCTGCAGCCCCACCAGAGCGCATGAATTTAGCAAGAAAACCGCGGTAATGAAAGTGAAGACCCGAAGGATGAAAAAAGGAGCAGCTGCTGTTCACCCGATCGTCAAAGCTCTTCAACTTCTTGTGATCCTGAACAAAAACCAGACAAAGAAGCACTGATCTTTGTTTGGGTCAAAGAATAGAGAAGCTTCTTGGAAATGACTCGAAATTCAAGTTTTCTGTAGGTAAATCCAGGATGGAACAAAAAAGAGATGCAATTTCTGTTTACTCAAGACAGGAAATGAGTTTTTCTATTGATAAATCATGAATCATAAATTACCTTCATTTTGACAGCAACAGTCGTGAACAGGAAAGAATCAAACTTCCCTGTACACATTTGAACCTCAGACGTTGCAGTTACACGATACACAAGTTTTACTTTCTGCAAATACAGCAGCATACTTTTGTGACCTGAATATGACATTACAAGACTGCATTTAAACCTTTTAAACTAAAAAACACCTACCTTCCTGCTAATGCTCCAAACAGTCTGTTTCTGTCCCGGCTTGCTCTTTGCTTCACTGCAGGCGGTTCATGTTTTGTTCATGAAAAACCGAAGAGCTCCAAACTGTTACAAAGTCCAAAACAAATACCCCAAGGCAGCTCAACGCCCCCTGAGACGGTTGTTTCAACACTGCACAAACTCCACGTGCAGCCACAGACTCTCTGCTCCTGCCCAGGTGTGTTGCATCTGCAGCTTATTAGCAGACAGTCAGTTCCCCCTAATTATGATGTCATCTCTGATCCCCTCCAAGCATCAACAGAATAAACCGAGTGTCCTACTTCAGACACGCCACCAATCCTGGCATAGCGTATCGCTTCTGCAGTAGTGAATGATGCAGCGTGTGCGCAGACAGACGTCAATCAAGCGTCAATTAAACTTCACAAAGAGAAAATTAAATGTATTTTAAAGATTTGGTGTTTATTTTTAGGTTTTCTGTCATCACTATTTGTTTCAGTGTTTTGCAGCTGTGAACGGCACAATGCGCTCCATCAGCAGCCAATGGGCCGGCTGCATGGAAGATGACATCCTATTTTTCCTAAACACTTTTCCTTGGTTCTGATGGAAAATGTCATGAGGTCATGATAAGACAGAGAGGAGAATTCATCACATATCTGCACTGCTCTGGAATCTGAGGACATAATTATGTGTCCGTGGAGATGGACTACAAAAAGTGCATCTTAGATACTTCTACCTGTGTTCATGATTTTAAATAAGAGAGATCGCCGTCCTGTCCATGCAAAACCTAAAACAAATAGTGATGACAGAAAACCTAAAAATAAACACAAATCTTTAAAATACATTTAATTTTCTCTTTGTGAAGTTTAATTGACGCTTGATGACGTCTGTCTGCGCACACGCTGCATCATTCACTACTGCAGAAGCGATACGCTATGCCAGATTGGTGGCGTGTCTGAAGTAGGACACTCGGTTTATTCTGTTGATGCTTGGAGGGGATCAGAGATGACATCATAATTAGGGGGAACTGACTGTCTGCTAATAAGCTGCAGATGCAACACACCTGGGCAGGAGCAGAGAGTCTGTGGCTGCACGTGGAGTTTGTGCAGTGTAGAAACAACCGTCTCAGGGGGCGTCGAGCTGCCTTGGGGTATTTGTTTGGACTTTGTAACAGTTTGGAGCTCTTCGGTTTTTCATGAACAAAATGAACCGCCTGCAGTGAGGCAAAGAGCAAGCCGGGACAGAAACAGACTGTTTGGAGCATTAGCAGGAAGGTAGGTTTTTTTTAGTTTAAAGGTTAAATGCAGTCTTGTAATGCCATATTCAGGTCACAAAAGTAGGCTGCTGTATTTGCAGAAAAGTAAAACTTGGTTATCGTGTAACTGCAACGTCTGAGGTTCAAATGTGTACAGGGAAGTTTGAATCTTTCCTGTTTCTTTCTCCCTTCTCACGACTGTTGCTGTCAAAATGAAGGTAATTTATGATTCATGATTTATCAATAGAAAAACTCATTTCCTGTCTTGAGCGTACAGAAATTGCATCTCTTTTTTTGTTCCATCCTGGATTTACCTACAGAAAACTTGAATTTCAAGTCATTTCCAAGAAGCTCTCTATTCTTTGACCCAAACAAAGATCAGTGCTTCTGTTGGTCTGGGTTTTTGTTCAGGATCACAAGAAGTTGAAGAGCTTTGACGATCGGTGAACAGCAGCTGTTCTTTCCAATCAACTTTTTTTTTTTTTTTCATCCTTCGGGTCTTCACTTTCATTACCACGT